>NC_048304.1:124650818-124703017 GCF_013100865.1 Trachemys scripta elegans | reverse complement strand
CCCCCCCCCCGCCTCTGCCTCTTTGTCCTACACAAAGTTACTCTAGGAGAAGCCCCCCCCCCGCCCCCGGGCTCTGGGCACTTGGCCATGGGGAGGGATTGGGGATGGGGATGGGAGAAGGTTTCTGCTTCCACATGATGCGTCCTGAAGTTGCAGCCTGGAAAATAGGCTAGTGACAGTGGCTGGTGTGTGTGTGTGTGTTGCTGGTGTGTGTGTGTTGCTGGTGTGTGTGTGTGTGTGTGTGTGTGTGTGTGTGTGTGTAAGGGGCGATTCCCAGGCGGCTGGGTCTGAGTGGGGCAGTTGTTGCCGGTGGCACCCCCGGGGCTGGGGAAGGGCCCGTGGCCTGGCTGGTTTGGGGCTCGCTTGCTCCTTTGATGCTGGCCAGAAGAGTTCTTCCCCTAGTCCCTGTGCAGCGGAGCCAGGGCACTGCGCTAGCTGGACCCTGTCTTCCTGCCAGAGACGTGGGAGCTGCCCCAGGAGAAAGGACCCTGTCCTGCTGCTGCCAGGTGGGGCCGGGGTTGGCGGGAAGTCGGGTGGCTAAGGCACGTTGGGCAGAGCTGCTGCTGGCATCGCTCCTTGAGCCATCTTTGATTCCTCCGCGTGCCCTCCCGGTGTCTGCCAAGAACCGCCAGCACATGGAACGTCCCTGGGGGAGCAGCTGCCCCCTGGACCGGACTCCGTCCCTGGCGGGTCTCCGGTGACGTTACACCAGGGAGGGATTTTCCCCTTGCTCTGTATTGCTCTTCCTGCCCCAGTGCCAGGCCCCCAGGTCTCTCCAGCCTTGCCCGTTGCATCCAGGGCAGCGAGGGAATTCCCCTCCTCTGGCAGGAACCCGGCTGTCCCCGCTCTGCCAGCGCGGGGGTTGTGCAGGGGGTGGCGTTGGCAGGGGCTGTCTCCTCCGCCAGGTGCTCTCTGCCTTGCTCCAGAGACAGGGGTGTTGTTCTCAGGTGCCCGGTGGTGCAGTCCCCCTGGGCCGGGTATACTCTATTCCTCCTCAGAGCCCAGATCAGCTTGGCCGTGCGTGCCACCTGCTCTGCACAGGGCTAGATGCATGGCACGGGAGTCGGGCCCCGGGGGCAAGCTGCAGTTAATAGCCTACCTGCCTGAGGTCCCTCTCCAGTCACAGGGCTCAGGGTAGCTGCCATTCTGATACCACTGGGGGCTCGGATTTAAACACAGCCACCCACCAGGAAATCCGGAGTGCGGCCTAACGCACCCTGTGTGATGAATTCCATTGTCCTCGCGGCACGTTTGCTCCTTAGGAAGGATGGTCCTGTGGTGAAGATGCTGGACTGGGCGGCAGGAGCTCTGGGTTCACATGCCCCCTGTGTAATGGATGATTTCTCTGGGCCTTGATTGTCCCCTCTGTGAAATGGGATTAATGCTCCTGACATGCTTCCTGGGGATGGCTGTGGAGATGAATCCATTTATACCAAGTGATGGTCAGATCCTGGGGCGAGGGGGTTGTCCCTCGTAGATAGCTAGATCCCCGTTATGCGCCTTTTCCTGCCACGCAGTGGGGTGAATTTCAGGCCTTGACGGTGAGTTTCCAGAGGCCTGTGGGAGTTGAGCCTCCCCCCAGCCCCCTCCAGTTTGCTGAGCAGTGTTATGTGTGTGGGGAGAGCGGCTTTGCCGGCGGAGATGTGCTGAAAGGAAGATATTTTTGAGCCGTGTAGGAACTTGAAACCCACACAACTTTCAGCTTCTCTGGGAACTTCACAGTGTCCGTATGGATTTAAATCAAACCTCAGTTAAAAATAAACTCCGGTCTCTCGCGTGCTGAGATCTTTCCCTGGGACTTGGCTGTCAGCAAGTCCCCGTAGCAGAGCCCTGACTGGAAGAACACTCTGTAGTTCAGACAGCGTCTTCCAGCCAGACTTCAGTGTTTCCAGAAGCCCCACGACCCCCCTGGGAAGCTGGGTAGTCTCGTTATCCCAGTGTTGTGAGGGGGAAACCGAGGCACAGAGCAGGGAAGTGACTGAGTGTCCCCAGATCGTGTTTCACGGCTGCTAATGAGAACGCAGGTCCAGCTTTAACTTAGAGCTGGCCACCGCCTGCTGAGCCCTGCCACAGGCCTGCCTTTTCCCTGCCAGCTCCCCCTCCATCAGCCTTTCAGACTGGGTACAAAGACTCAGGTGCATTTTGTGGTGAACTTTGCTCCTTAGAACGTCAGCAAAGAGAAGCTGCTTTATGCTGGGGACAGTGTAACTATGGCACGGACAAAGCTGGTCAGTTCAGCCTTCCCATGCCTCTGCTTTCCACTGCTGCCCCAGGGCGGCTTAGAAACGCCCCTGCTTTGCAACCTTGCTCACTCATCCAGTGACCAGTCTCTGCTCTAGGCGAGTGGTTAGTTTGCTCGGTGGAGTGGTGCCGTCCCAGGTCAGGCCATCCCTTTTACTGCCCCTGTGATTCTGCAGGGCTCGCTGCTCTGTGTTTATTCCCCAGGCCAACAGCAGCATTTAGGCCGAGTCACATGGTTTAGATGGACAGTAGAGTCACCAGGAGAGAGCACGGTGTGTGCATCCCTTGGCCTCCCCAACACTCAGCTGCCTCTGCAGACGGCAAGTTGGTAGAAACATAAAGGTGCAGAACACGGAGGACGTCGCTAGGTCCCAAGAAGACGAGGGGTTTTACGTGGCCTTGTGTAATCGACAGCCGTAGTGGAGGGGGTGGGGACCCAGTTAAAACCCAGTTCAGTGTAGCCTGTATCTGACCGCATCCCTGCACCGGGGATAAAGCCTGGGACTGTCAGGCTCTGACCCAGCTGTGGGGACATGGGAAGGTCCCATGTACAGTGCCCTGGCTGGGTTATCGTGTAGGTGGGGCCTCCAGGGTCACCCTGAGGTTAGTTTATTCCTGGGCTTAGATGGGCTGCACCATGGGAAGTTTAAAAACCAATGTGCTTCGGATTCATGAGTCAGCAAGGTCTAGTCTAGGGCTTGACTGCTCTGCCCTCTTTACGGCTCTTCACCCAGGCCTCTTCCGCTTTGTCCCCCTCGAGAGGTGACCCGGGGGCGCCTCCCGCCAGCCGCAGGGCAGCCCCAAGACAGCGACCGGGACCGTTTACTTGGAAAGGCTTCACAGCCTCTGTGCTGCACCGGCCGAAATGGCACGTGGACAGCGCCTCCTGGTCCCGCTCCTCCGGGGCGATCCCCGGCCCCGGGCCCTGGGGGCCCCCCCCCCCCCCGGGGGCAAAGGATGTGGCACTCGCAGGGTGGAGGGGCGTGCTGCCCGCCCCAGCCCTGGCTGCATGGAGAAGCTGGCTGACCTGCCCCCTGTGAGATCGCAGGGGGGGAGGTTTTTCCGTCCCTCCCCCTCTCTGGCACGGAGGGGACGCCGTGCTGTGCAGAGAGTGGAGTCCCATTGTGCCCGCAGCAGCGGGTCATTGATTTTGAATTTAAAGAGCTTATGAAAATTGCTCTGTATAGACAGCACAGAGCAACGCCTGGATGCTAAACCTGCTCTGTCCTTTGCAGCGAGCCTCTGCCAGCCTTAACCCTCTGCACCCCGGCAGCCGTGTGCAAGCGTGTGTACCCGTGTGTGTGGTGTGTGCTGGGGACGTGAGCACACGCTCTGTGCGTGTTGGGCATGGGGGTGTCTAGGTGGGCTCTGTATGTCTGCGTGTGCGGTGGGTATGTGGTGTGTACGAGAGACATTTAATGAAAATGGTCCGTTTCTGGGATCTTTAGATGATGCTAGCAGCAAATAAAAGCCATCTATAAATGACATTGTTCCTACAACCCCGCTGGCGACAGGAGTGATTCTTTGCAGGCTGACCACGCTGGTGTTGAGGGATCTCTTCAGACACAGCCTGTGGCAGGGGAGAAATGTGATCTGAGCGCCGAGCGCTGCCCTGGGACAGGAAAGGTGTGTCCTTCTCACTGGCATGCCCATATCCCCTCCGGGAGGGGACAGTTATCGGTGCATGCATCAGCTTTCCCGGATGCCCCATTTCTGGGGCTAGAGGCTAGAACAGCCCAGCAGAATGAATCTTATATCATAAAAGATCAGGGTTGGAAGGGACCTCAGGAGGTATCTAGTCCAACCCCCTGCTCAAAGCAGGACCTATCCCCAGATAGATTTTTGCCCCAGATCCCTAAGTGGCTCCCTCAAGGATTGAACTCACAACCCTGGGTTTAGCAGGCCAATGCTCAAAGCACTGAGCTCTCCCTGCTGACCCCTGTCCCTGTTTGTCCCAGTGGAGTATCCCACACGTGGGCTGTGAATGTGGCTTTTTCCCTCCAGCACCACTCTAGGTCCGCACACTGGTTTGTGGTTCTGGGGCAGACGGGTGTGCTCCTCTTCACACCACCCCCAGACTCTCAGGAGGTTCCCGTCGCTGTTAGTAGGCGACACTCCCCTTTCCTTCAGGCAGAGCCCTGAGCCCTGTCCTGAGCCCTAGTGGCCGTTAAAATTCCCATGTTCCCTTTCAGAAGGATCAGGGAATTCGCTCCGGTGTCTTGGGAAATTCCAGCTCTGGTACCTACATTCTACCTACTGTGGATTCGATGGGCCCATCTCCCTTGCTACCAGCTGTTGGCATGTTGCAGGCATTGAGCGGCTGTTGTGTTCCACCACACAGGCAGGTGCCTTGGCGTGGTTGATGAGCGCTCGCCAGAGAAACAGCTTGGAGAGTGGTTCGGGATCCTTCTGGCCCTATAAAAAGATACGGTTCTTTCCCTCTGTACCCAGGACAGATGCAGAGACTCAGTACAATCTTAGCATTTCTGCCCATCACCTCGCGGGAACGAAAGCTGTAGTTAGTAACGGAGTAAGGGTGCAACGTCTGGCCCAGGTCTCAGCGCCCGCAGAGGGGTGGTTTAAAAAACCCAGTACGAAACAAAACCGAAGGCTAAGGCAGCGCTCCCCAGCGCCCCCCTGGAAATGTTTCCGAGCAGAGGAGCTGGGATAATTGGGTTTGTGCTAGGAATGCTGACCACGCATCTCTCACGCATGAGTTATAGGTTAGTCCCTAATATAAGACAAAAACAAATATGCCCCCTTGTCCACGGCAAGGTATTTGCTGCAAACACACACCCGGGTGTGAGGCAGATCTCATCCCAGACCTGGCTCATTTGTTCATCACTCTAGTCTTACCAACTGGTAACAGAGGTAATAAACTCAGATCCTCCCCTAAAGAAAAATCTCCACTAGCTGTTAGCAGTATAGGGCTTCTGACACACAGAGTGGAGTAATTCTGTCCATGAGCAGTCTCTAGAGGATAGAATTACTCCACTGTGTGTCAGAAGCCCTATACTGCTAACAGCTAGTGGAGATTTTTCTTTANGGGGGGGGGGGGGGGGGGGGGGCACTCGCACACTAGCCAGTTCCCAATGCTGTTGTGACGGAGCAGGGAGCGGGGCGGATTTGACCTGGGAATGTAGCCTGGGAGTTACATTGAACTACCTGAGCTGTAACCTGAGCCAGGAAGAGGGGTGGGAGAAGTGACACCTTCTGCTCAGGAGAGGAACAAAGGAGAGGAGGAGCAGAGGGGAATGGGGAGAGAGCTGCTGGAGGGTTTTGGGAGTTCTTCAGTTTTGGGCTGGGAGGTGAAACACAGGGAACCCCAAGCTGGGGTCTAAGCTCCCTGCACTCCCCAAGAGGACTTGATTGAGGGATCCTGGTTGTATCTACAAGCTCTGCTGTAGACTGTGTTCCTGTTATCCAATAAACCTTCCGCTTTACTGGCTGGCTGAGAGTCACAATGAATCGCAGGAAGCCGGGGGTACAGGGCCCTGAGTCCCCCACACTCCGCGACAGCTGTTTTCTCCACCTCCCCTCTAGCTAGAGGAACCTCATCAGCAGGCAGCGGGAGAATCGCCTTGTGGATATCACCCCTTTAAGGATCCTCTGGGCTTCATTGCAAACCACGGGCCAATGCCTGTGCCCCTGGCCTGACCACGTTCCAAAGGCCCAGATTAGATCATCAGTGACCCACATCAGTAGGGCTCTGCCTCTGGTCGAGTGGGGAGAGCTGGGTTTTCTTCTGTACTTTGCTGCTGATTGGCTGTGTGATGCGTTGTCTCTGTGCCTCAGTTTCCCTGTTTGTAATGCGGGGGTGCTTTCTGCCCAGGATCCCAAAGGCGCTAGCAGAGCAGGCACGTGGCTTGATGAATGGGGCCCCCTGGGCGAGAATAACAAGAGAGAGGCAGGGGGCCGGTTGTGTGTGTGGCAGAGTGTGGGGTGTGGTGGGGTGTGGTCATGCGCATGTGTGGGCGCAGGAAGGGGTGGTCTGCCTGTGGCGGGGTGTTTGCTGTGGGGTGTGTGTCTGGCGGTGTGTTGGGTGCATGCTGGGGTGACGTGTGTGTGTGCGTGTGCGTGGTGGGGTGTTGGATGCACGGGGGGCGGTGTGTGCGCATGTGTGGTGGTGGCGGTTCTGCCAAACACCCCCAATGCTGCGTCCCAGAGGAGAGCAGTGGCTGGGGGGCGGGGGGGCTGCATTGACCCCACCAGGTGCAGATGGAATCTCCCCGTGGCTAAGTGACCCTCCCCCATTCCAGCAGGCTGGAGGTTTCCTGTGCCCGGGGGCAGGGGCAGAGCCCTGTCCAGAGATCAGGCTGGCCGGGCACATGTCCATCTGGGTAGCCCAATGGGCAGCAGCTCCACAGCGGGGCAGGTTGGGAAGTTAGCGCCAGAGGGGGGCTGGGTCTCTGCAGCGTCCGGGGAGTGGATGGGGTCGGGCAGCTCGTCTCAAATGCACACAAATGAACCCCCCTTTTCTTGTCTGGCCGTTTTTGGGGCAGTGTTCAAATCTCCCCAAGTGCATCGCTCGGGGGGAGCCCTTCCCCTCTGCACGCGGGACTCCGCTGCTCAACCCTTGGAACCGCCCCGCCAGGATCATCGGCAGGGCTGGAACCCGGCAGCTTCCGCACCACAGCCCCGGCCTCCGCTGCTGGCATGCAGGGAATGACTCCACTAGTGCGGAGCGGTAGTAGGCTGTTATCCGGTAGGGGAGCAGCTGCTAGGACGGGATGCAATAGCACTGAGACTCCCTGTTCACTCTGGGATCTGGTTCAAGCCCTGCCCTGCCTGACTAAACCCCTCTGTGGCTTTGCACCAGGCAGTGTTCCGGGCTGCTTCCTGCTCTCCTCCGGGGCTGTACGGCCGTGAATGAGAACAGAACCTGTCCTGCTACCTCCCTGCCCGCCTCCCTCCTCTCCTCCAGCCCTCGCCTCCCCAGCACTGGCGCAAGAGCCTTCTCCTCTGCAGCTGCCTTCTTCAATCACCTGCCCCGCAGCCTCCCCGTCCCCGTGACTCCTCTGTCGCCCCTGGGGGACCCCGCTTGTTTGGTGTTAGATACAGTTGTGTCCCGTTCCCAGAGCGGGGCCTGGGGCGCTGGGAGGCCGTCCCTGGCTGTGCGTTTAGGACAGACCCTGGCGGGTGCTGTGAGGGGAGCAGAGAAAGCGCTGTGCCCTAAAGGGATGCTGCACCTTTGGAAAGGGGGTGGGGCTAACGCTGCCAGAACGTCTCCCCCCTGCCTGCTGCCTCCCCTTGCCTTGCATCGGTTTCTGTCGCTCTCCCCACTTTGCTGTCCTGGCTTGGTCACGCCCATCCGGAGCGAGTCGGTTGCGTCCCACTGGGACATCTGATGGCGCTTTTCTTTGTTTCCTCATGATTGAGGCCAGAGTCTGGTGGGGACCAGAGGTGTCCGCAGGCCGGGACTCTCAGCCCTACGGGGAGGAGGGGCAGGTAGGGTTGGGCAGGGTTTGTTTTGTTCCTGGATTCTGCCTCAAGGCGCTCGGCAGACGCGGAGGCAGCCGGGCCCGTGCCAGGGAGCCAGCGAGGAGCGTGTGCAGCAATTGGCGCAAGTAGCATGAACTTGGCTTCGTTACTGGGAAACTGCCTGTGTCAGCAGCGGAGCGGGCAGGCGGCGGGGGGCAGGGGTCCTGGCAGGGCCCTGCCTGCAGCCGGATTTGATTTTTCAGGGTGACGCCCGGGCAGAGGCGGTTGGGAGCCTGAGTGAGGCAAGGCTGGTTTCTTTGGTGGTTGCAGTTGAAACATCTGATTTTGCAGACACTGGTACATGACTCATGGGCACGGTGACTTCAAGCGAGGTGCCCATAATGGGCTGGGGAGGGGGTTTTCTGGTGACCCCTCCCCACCCCCCGCCTCTGGGCCTGTGTGGGGAGCCCGGATCTGCATGCTTGGCTCTGTCTGCAGCGAGGATCACAGAACGCAGTGCGGGAGCTTTGGAGGCCAGTGGTTAGCGTGCTAGCACTCGGCTTGGCCTCGAATCCAGCCGCTCTTCCGACGACATGAGCGGTCTGGTCTCAGTGGCCTAGCGCTCCTGCTGCCCAAGTGATGGGCTAGAAGGGGGGCTGCGGGTCAGGAGTGAGGGGCACCGGCAGAGCTGTGTGTGTTTGGGGGAGCCTAGGGCTGGGATAGCAGGTGGGGGCTGAGGGGTGCTGGCAGAGCTGAGTTTTGGGACTCACTTGCACAGAGCTTCCCCTTGGTCACTGGAACACAAAATTAATGCAGAAATAAAGGGGAAAGCCCCCAAAAGGCATTGGATTCTTTCAGCCTCAGCTTTGCCGCGTGACTCTGGGATCCAGCTCCCTCCACGCTGCCCGAAGCCCCGAGGAGATGCAGCTGCACCTGCACCAGCTCCCCCTGGCCTCCCTCTTTCCTACAGTGCCCACGTGGGCCATATTGGGTGATATGGCCCTACGGAGAGGGTGGAGCTTGTGGAGCCAGTTCTGTGCCATCTGTCAGAGGGGAAAGCAGCCGCGCTCCCTGAATGAGCCCAGACGATGCTATAATCCCAGGGGTGGGGTGCACGTGGGAGATAGGAGAGAGCCCCCCCACCCCTCCCCTGGCTGCCTCTGCTCATTAGTGGTACTTTCATTAGGGGAAGTGGTTTGGTTTAAGACAAATTGCTGTGCTTGGGAGATGATGAATCCATCTGCCGGCTGGTTGTTGGGACAATCCGTGGGGGTGGGGAGGTGCTCCAGACCCTGCACTTTAATCACATGGGTTAGCCACGTGACTCTTCTCTAAAACAAACACGAACACCCCACCCCACCCTGTCCCGTGCTGCGGCAGGAGAAAGGTTGTGGCGCTCAGAACCCCCAGCACGGACCCTGCACCCTGCAGGGAGATCTGTCCGCCCACCACTCATTCCGCACGGGGAACGCAGGCCGAGTCTGTGAAGGGTCATGAACCTCGAGGGCAGGGATGGGCCCAGGTCCCCACCCTGATTTGGACCCCCCAGCTCTAGCGGGCACCATGGGTCTGGATTGCTCCCTGCGTCCATGTGAACCTGGGGCCAGTTGGTGGCTTTGAACCCACTTGTGGCTTCTTAGTGAATCTTAATTCCTTGCACTGGATTCATTCCCTTGGAGGGGGCAGGCATGAGGGTCCCGAGGCACAGCCCCACGAAGCCCTGGGTGTGTGGAGGGGATGTAGGAAAGGGTTAATCATGCACATCTCCCCATGCTGACACTGCTGCTCCCTTCCATGGAAAAGTCCCTCCAGATTCCCCTCCGGCCCGGCGGGGCTGTTACCCCTTCCCCTGCCTTCCTGGACCAGGGTCATTCTCTGCGTTGTGGAGCTTGTCATGTGCGAATGGTGACAAATCCCATGGGAGGTCGCTTTCTTCTAACACTGAACAAGGAACTCTAGTAGAATAAGGAAAGCAGCTTCCGTCAAGAGATCTCAGAGTCATTGTGGATTGTTCTCTGAAAACATCGGCTCGATGTGCAGCAGCAGTCAGAAACGCCAACGGGAACCATAGGAAAGGGATAGATAAGAAGACAGAAAATCTCATGATGCCACTATAGAAATCCATGGTATGGCCACACCTTGAATACTGCCTGCAGATCTGGTCGCCTCATCTCAAAAAAAAAAAAGGGGGGGGTGCAAAGAAGAGCAATGAAAATGATGAGGGGTATGGAACAGCTTCCATATGAGGAGAGATTAATAAGTCTGGGACTTTTCAGCTTGGAAAAGAGACGACTAAGGGGGATATGATCGAGGTCTATAAAATCATGACGGGTGTGGAGGAAGTGAATCGGGAAGTGTTATTTACTCCTTCTCCTAACACAAGAACCAGGGGTCACCCAATGACATTAATAGGCAGCAGGTTTAAAACAAAAGGAAGTATTTCTTCACCCAACGCACAGCCACCCTGCGGCACTCCTTGCCAGAGGATGTTGTGAAGGCCAAAAGTATAACTAGGTTCAAGAGAGAACTAGATCAGTTCACAGAGGACAGGTCTATCAATGGCTATTAGCCAAGATGGACAGGGACACAACCCCATGCTCCGGCTGGGACTGGATGACGGGATGGATCACTCGATAACTGACCAGTTCTGTTCATTCCCTCTGGGGCACCCGGCACTGGCCACTGTCAGAGACGAGATCCTGGGCTAGATGGACCATTGGCCTGGCCCAGTCTGGCTGTTCTTAGGTTCTTATAAAGCCCCTTGGTCTCTCTCTGCCTCCGGCAGAGCTTCTGCCCCTGATGTGTCCAACCTGGCTTCAAGGCACAGCCTCACACACCAGCTCTCAGCCCAAGGTTAGTGGCCTGGAGGGCACCGCAGGGTCCATAGTGGGGGAGAGGGAACAGCAGAGGGGTGACGTGCTCTCAGGGCTGGGGAGGATGGGATTGGCTGGCCTCATTATCGGTGCTGTGAGGGGGGGCTGGCACGCTGTGGCTAAGTGGGGCCTCGTTACCAGGACCCTGAAAGCTTCCGTCCTGAGGCCGAGGTGTCTCTGTTTGTTCGAGCGTTTAAGTAAATTTGCCCTTTGCTTCAAATGAAAATGCATCGGCGCAGCCCCCGAGAAAGGCTCCCAAAGAAGGCGTTTGCCCTGTGGGAGGAGGGGGCGGGCTCTGCAAGCCCCTGTGTGTCACTGATTTTGGGTTGAGTGGCTTATTTTGCTCCTAATTTCTTCAGCTAAACTGCTCTAAGCCCCGTTCAACCAGCAATCAGAGTGTCCGCACGGCCGCTGACTAAATCAGTTTGAAACCCTCTCATTGAACGGGAGCGGCTCTGTGTATGGACGAGGCCTCAGCCTTGGGTTGTGGCGCACGCGCAGGCCAGTGTGCGATACCGGAGCCGTGCAACAGCTCGTGCTAGCAAAGCGTCCCGGCTTCGCTGTGGGCGAGATCTTCCTTCCGGTCTCTCACGTCACCAGAGCAGTTTAACACTACCAGGACGGAGTGTCGTTGCTAGCCTCACCTGCCATAACCTGCTGGGGTGGGGGGCGGGGACATCAGAGCATGCACTGCAGTGCCTTCCCCTTGGACGTAGCCAGTGTGCTTGGCTGCACGGTAGCCGTGAGTTCCTTGGGTTGGGCTGTGAGCATGAATCAAGCAGGGAAGTGACCCTCTTTGGCACATGAGGGGATCGTGACCTGTGGGGCCCGGGTGTGGAGTGGGGCCCGGGTGTGCAATTCCAGCAGGCTTTGGTGTGGATGTCCCGTGGGCCCAGCTCCGAGCAAGGGACGAGCTGCTGGCTCCGGAGTGGATGGTTCTCAGCGGTGCGAGCCCGAGCTTTGGTGGGGAGAGAGCAGGGTGTTTGGGGAGGCGGGGGGCAGGGTGGGAGCTGTGAGGACCCCCGGAAGAGTCCCTATCTCAGCGCCACAGAGATGGGGCCCAACGCTGTGCGGTCCCGCTGAGGAGGGCAGCTGCAGCCCGGCTGTGAGTGTGAGTGTGTGCGTGCAGTGTGCAGAGGGTTCTCTGCCGCTAGTGCCAGCCCGACACTTTCCTTCTGGAGCCGATCGCAGTGATGCTGCGAGGACAGTATCTTCCCAGAGATGGATGGGCTTGGCTGAAACCGTGATGGATTGGACAGCTCTGCCGGCCCGAGCTGCTCCAGCCGTTGCCTTCACGGTGGCTGCTGCGGATTTTCTGTATTCCCTCACCCCACGTTTACAGCTCCCCGTGCCCCAGGCCTCTGCTTAGCACCCCTCTGCCTACTGGGGGGACAGCTCACCAGTGTGGCAAATGGGGCACCCATCACCTGGCTTGCTCTGGAACAATTCTCTGGATGCCCCCTGGTCCCTAACCCCACTCCCCTCCATGCTCACTTAGATACAGAATTAGGAATGGCGTCTCCTGCTCACCCTCGGCCCTAGTAAAGGATTAAGGGGACATGCAGTTAGGGTGACCAGATGTCCCGATTTTATAGGGACAGTCCCGATTTTGGAGTCTTTTTCTTATATAAGCTCCTATTACCCCCCCAAACCCGTCCCGATTTTTCACACTTGCTGTCTGGTCACCCTACATGCAGTGACCTGGAAAGAGGGCAAATATAAAGGGAACAGTTGACCTGTGGAACTCACTGCCACCAGATGTAATGGAGGCCAAGGGTTTAGCAGGATTTGAAAGGGACTGGACCGTTGTAGATTGTGAGACCGGCCGGAGCCATTAAAGCAAAGCTTATGAAAGCCACTGTGAACCCCCAACTTCCTCGAGGCAGGAGCCCCAGTCTCTGATACCCACCCATGGACAGTTCAGCCCAGAAATGCTGGCTGCAAGGTGTCTCATTGCTTCCCCCGCAGCAGCTGGAGTGTGGCTGCTGTCCGAGCTGGGAGGCCACTGGGCCGGAGGGACCGTGTCTGGGTCAGGCTTAGCAATTCCCACATTGGTGATGAGCCAGTGGGGGGCAGAGCTGGTCAAACGCCAGCCTGGAGCCAGCGGAGGTTTATTAGTGACTGACAGGGGCAGGGGCACAGACCAGGTCAGGCAGCGTTTTCCAGGGGCATGGCCTGGCAGGGGGGGAGAGGCCCCTCCTTGGCTCACTCTGCCCCCATAGGGCTTTCCCCAACCAGCTTCCCGGGCCACCGCCTCAGCTCAGGGGCTGCCAGGGGCGGAGCCTTCCCGCTAGCTCCTCCCCTTGCCCCAGTAGGAGGTGGGGGCCGATGGCCCCCGCAGGAGCCCAGCTCCGACCCCCCACCTCAGGGGACTGAGCCGGCGGAGTCCTGCCCGGTTGCTGGCTCCCTCCAGGGGCAGGGGGGTAACGCCCCCTCGCTCCGTCACTGTTAAAGGGCAGCACCAGCCCATGGCCCAGCTGAGCCCAGCGCTGGGACCTCTTTGCCCACAGCTGTCCTGAGCGCCCCGGGTCCCCTGCTCAGCCCCCTGTGCCCCAGCACGGTTCGATTGCGTTCCCTTCGCCCCGCCCCGTCCCGCCGAACGGACGTGCAGCCCTGACCGGCCTGGCAGGGAGCAGCCGTCTCCGCAGCGCAGCGGGAGGGCAGAGGGTGAGTGCTCCAGCCGCCTCTGAGCTCTCCCCAGCTCCAGCACGTCCACTGATCAATAGCTCATGCTCCCAGTGGCGGCCGCGCAGCGCGTCTGGGGAGCCCCCGGGGCTGGACAGGTCCGTTCCCCTGGTTCTTCCAGGCCATCAGTCTGTGTCTAAGTGACGCGAGAGCCGCTCCGGTTACCCACGTTCCTCTCTAACGAGATCTGAGGGCTGAGCCGCCGCTCCAGGCCCATTTGGATAATTGCTTCTCTCTAGATTAAATTGTTAAAAGTGGCTTTGCCCATAGAAAGCCCTTCAATACGTTTAAAGGGAATAATCTAGCCGGCCCCTCATCTCACGTGGGCTGCCTCCCTCCACCTAGCCACAGCTCGGGGAAATCCCTTGCGCGGTCCCACGCCCAGCACGGCCCCAGAGGCCGCTGACCACGCTGGGTGCAGCCGGGGAGCATCGCGGTCCCGCATCTGGCTCCATTGCTGCTCACTTACTCCGGGAAAAAGGGCAATGAATTTTTAATGGTGTGAGTGAACGGATTCTCATGGTGGCAGATCAGCATCCACGCCAAGGCTTCTGCTCCAGCCAGTGCGACAGCAGTCGCAGAGGGGGACAGGACTCCTGCCCCTTGAGCTAAGGGAAAATCCCCATTAGCCACTTGCCTTATAGAGCCTATGACACACACAGATGAGCAGTTCTGATCCGATCTGGTAGAGGTCAAGGTCGCCCTGTCTCTGTTGAGCACTGACATACACCTGGCTGGCTCAGCCTAGCTCACCTGGGCCTTAATGCTGGTGAAATGGGATCAGCACCTGTTCAGTGTTTGTTTATGGGACGCTCGTGAGCTGCTGCCAGCATTGATCCCCCTCACAGCACCTGCATCCCCTGGAGTACCGGGGTATCTGAGCAGTGGCTGTGCGAGCCTCTGGGCCGTGTGAAGCACCCGACAGGAGAGAGCCCTGGACCCGTGTGAAGTGCTGGGCTCCCACCGAAGGAGAGATGTCCTGGCCCAGAGGGACCCCAGTGGAATGTTAAAGGGGACAAAACACTTCATTGTTATCTCAGTCCCGAGTCTTGCCACATCTCTGCCCCGACCCATCCTGGAGCAGCGGGCAGGCCCCTGTGTGTCTGGGCCCTCGCAGCTCAGAGGGGAGAGGCCCAGGGGCTAGTGCGGGATCTTCCCCGATGGTTCACTTTGAAAAGCTGCCAACACGGCCCCTAGCTGGGGCGTGCTCACGTGTAATAGCTCCCCTGCGCCCGCTGTCCCCTCCTGGGCACGCCTGGCAGGGTTGGCGAGAGCCGTGCGGGGCTTTGGAAAGCTCTGCCATGCAGCTGCAGGGCCTGTGTTTGTGAAGGGTGGGTGTGACCTCCCCCAAGAGGATCACAGCCGATGGCTGCCGTCAGCTCACGGGGTCGCTCCATTAGCTCAAGTGGAGGGGTCTGTGCGGTGGGGCTGGAGGCCCGGGTTCTAGTCCTGCTGAGGGCTGGGCGTGGCTCGTTCTCTTCCCAGTAGCAATGGGGCACCTGGGACATATGGGCTGGTGCAGTAAGAGCATGATTTGAACCACAGTTAACGATGTGGTGAGTGTCTGGACACTAACACATGTCCCAGGAGAGCGGTGCCCCTGCCGTGGGGAACTAGGGACCGGGCCCCTGGACACCGCCCTTGGCGGGTGCCTGCCTCCCCCAGGCCCCGTCCCAGCCCCGGGTCTCTGAGTTCCTCATTCCTCCTCTGCCCCCTTGGTTTGGGCACACGCGTGTCTCGGTGGCGTGGGGTGATCCTGCCCTGAGCGTCTGGTGCCTGGGCATTGCCATGGCGAGGCTGTGTCCATTAGTGGCCAGCTCCCCGTCAGTTAATCCCCCCCCCCCCGCTGCCGCTCCCTCCTCGGCCGGATATTAACTTAAGATGCTGCAATTGGCGAGAAGGCGTCTAAGAGGATTGGGGCTGGGAGCGAGAGGATTTAACGAAGGGAGGCAGCTGAGCTGCTCTGACGTCACCAGCGGGGCCGCGTGCTTTGAGACCACGGGCAACACAGGGCAGCCTTCTGGCCGAGTGGGAGCGGGCACACAGACAGGTGCCCCCCGTGCCCAGGGTCCTGTGTCCAGGCTGTGCTGCCCTGCCCCACTCGGGTGCTTTTGCTCTCCCCGTCCCGACCTGGGGGCTTCGCTCGCTCTGGCTGATCCGTGACGATGGGGCCGTGTTGCGTTCAGGCCTGGGGGGCAGGTGATTAGAACCTTCCCGGGCCGGTGGTGGCGAGGGGGCTGTGGGCCCCAGCATGCGGGATCGGAGCCTGGGCCCACGGGAGCAGGTGGAGAGCTCAGGGCGGGGGGGCTCAGCGGGGCCAGGAGCTGTGACTTGTGCCCGTCCGGCTGGTAGCAGGTTTGCCCGCCTGGCTCCCCAGGCAAGCAGCATCCGGCGCTCTGTAAATCAGCAGCTCTTGAATGCCGGAAGGATAAAGCCAAAGGTGCTGGCAGAGCCGCTGTACTGCAGGGCCCCTCGGCGGGGCCAGGGGGGCCCTGGCTGCACGCTGCTCGGGCGCCCCATCGCCCGCCAGGGCAGGGAGCTGTGTCCCCCGTTTCCCGCGAGCGTTGCCGAGGCTGCAGCGGGGAGGGGGAGCGGGCATGAGCCTCTCTTAGGACGCAGGTGTTCTGAGCTCTAGCTCAGAGCCACCGCGGCACCTGCAGCATGAGTGCCAGGGAGCTGCCCTCCCCAGGGAGGGTGTGATGGAGGCATGGCATGGAGTGGTTAAAAGGGGCAGGATGTGCAAGTGATGACTTGCTAGGGGCCTTTGGATATGCGGCTCCCCTCCTTCTGAGCCTCAGTTTCCCCTTCTGTGCCATGGGGCTAACACTGGAACTCACTGGTTAACGTGTCTCTCTGCACTGCTGCCCTCTGCTGGTGGGAAGCCGAACCGCTCTGCTGTGTGTCCTAGGTCCTATATTGCTAACAGCTGGTGGAGATTCTCCTTTAGCTCAGGTGGCAAGGATCGGATGCATTTGCGGCAGCAGGATCTAGGTTCTGTGATGGTAGAGACTTGAGGGGCCCTGGCCCACGGCAAGACCCAGGAAGTCTGAGGTGACCGTGGATTTTGTAGTGTGCCAGTGGGGACTGCATGTCAGGAGGCCGTGCTCACTCGCTGGGCAGAAGGTGCGAAGGCAACTCAAAGGCTGGATAGCGATTTACTCCCGCCTGGGAGAAGCTAACCAGGGGCAGGGCTAAGGGCGCAGGTTTCGTGGGGGCAGCATGTTATTGGGGTTTCAGATGGGGTGGGTGGAGTTTGGGGCACGCTGACCCCTTGGCAGCAAATCGAGCCCAGCCCCGGTGACTGTCTTGCCAGTAAGTGTCAGTGCCCCTCGGAGGTTAATGGAGGGGACACGTAGCCTGACTTGTGAATCAAACAATAATCCCTGAGGTCCCCAGCCCCAGCAACGCCTGTCTCTGCAGAGAGGCCCCTGCCAGCATCTGATCCTGCGCTGGGGACACTGTGACGGGCTGGGGAGCAGCGTTCACCCACCCCCACGCCCCAGTCTCGCTCTGAGCCCTGGGGCTTGTTTCTGCTGCCAGAGCCCTGCTGGGTGACCGGCTGAACCTGCCCAGCAGGTGCCCCTGAGTCCAGCCGATTGCCACCCCAGCCCCGTTGGTCTGTCCTCACCATAGCCCCAGACACAGAGGCAGCCACGGGACATTCAGCAGAATTGTGTCCTGCAGCACCCAGGGGGCATTCGAGGGGCAGCCCATCCGAGTGGCCCGGGAAGCTCCGTATAGCAGGGCCTTGCACGGAGGTCCCAGGCTGGGCTCATTGCAAACGCTCTGGGGCATGCTCTGGGGGCCCGGGTCTCTGTTCGGTTGTTCCAACGTCCTGATGAGAAGTCGTCTTCCTCGTATGGCTGCTGTAAATACAGAACAACAGCTAGAATTTTACCCTCGGATGGTTAAGCCAGACAACTGCGTCTGGCGTAGCCGCGTGTATGGCTGGGATGCCTCCCTCGGAGCTGTGAATCGGGCACTGAGCAGTTACGTGGGCCGTGGTCTGTTCTGGGCGACCGCAGCCGCACACTGGAGGGTCTTTAATTTTCCATGTGTGCAGCAAGTATCCGCATCGGCCATGGTTTGTGCCAATGCGCTTTAGGGCTGCCCATGAATGAGGGAGGCAACCTAGTGACTGAGGATGTGGAAAAAGCTGAAGTACTCAATGCTTTTTTTGCCTCTGTCTTCACAGACAAGGTCAGCTCCCAGACTGCTGCACTGGGCAGCACAGTATGGGGAGGAGGTGAGCAGCCCTCGGTGGTGAAAGAACAGGTTCAGAACTATTTAGAAAAGCTGGATGTGCACAAGTCCATGCGTCCAGATTGAATGCATCCGAGGGTGCTGAGGGAGTTGGCTGATGTGATTGCAGAGCCAGTGGACATTATCTTTCAAAGTTCGTGGCAATCGGGGGAGGTCCCGGACGATTGGAAAAAGGCAAATGTAGTGCCCATATTTTAAAAAGGGAAGAAAGAGAACCCGGGGAACTACAGGCCAGTCAGCCTCACTTCAGTCCCCAGCAAAATCATGGAGCAGGTCCTCAAAGAATCCATTTTGAAGCACTTGGAGGAGAGGAAGGTGACCAGGAACAGTCAACATGGATTCACCAAGGGCAAGTCATGCCTGACCAATCTGATTGCCTTCTATGAGGAGATAACTGGCTCTGTGAATATGGGGAAAGTGGTGGACATGATATATCTTGACTTTAGCAAAGCTTTTGATACGGTCTCCCACAGTATTCTTGCCAGCAAGTTAAAGAAGTATGGACTGGATGAATGGACTGTACGATAGATAGAAAGCTGGCTAGATTGTCGGACTTAATGGGTAGTGATCAATGGCTCGATGTCTAATTGGCAGTCGGTATCAAGCGGAGTGCCCCAGGGATCAGTCCTGGGGCCGGTTTTGTTCAACATCTTCATTAATGATCTGGATGATGGGATGGATTGCACCCTCGGATGACACTAAGTTGAGGGAAAGGTAGATACCTTTGGAGGGTAGGGATAGGGTCCAGAGTGACCTAGACAAATTGGAGGATTGGGCCCAGGGCTGGCTCCAGGCACCAGCTTACCAAGCAAGTGCTTGGGGCGGCCACTTCGGAGAGGGGCGACACGTCCAGCTGTTCGCCGGCAATTTGGCGGATGGTCCCTCAATCCCACTTGGAGCAAAGGACCTCCCGTCGAATTGCCGCCACAGATCGCGATCACGATCGCGGCTGCTTTTTTTTGTGTTTGTTTGGCCGCTTGGGGCGGCCAAAACCCTGGAGCCGGCCCTGATTGGGCCAAAAGAAATCTGATGAGGTTCAACAAGGACAAGTGCAGAGTTCTAAGCGGCAGTTCTGCAGAAAAGGACCTGGGGATTACAGTGGACGAGAAGCTGGATATGAGTCATCAGTGTGCCCTCGTTGCCAAGAAGGCTAACGGCATTTTGGCAATGGTCCTACTAACGCAGCCCAGCAGATCAAGGGAAGTGATTATTCCCTATTCGGCACTGGTGAGGCCTCACCTGGAGTACTGTGTCCAGTTTTGGGGCCCCCACTACAGAAGGGATGTGGACAAATTGGAGCGAGTCCAGCAGAGGGCAACGAAAATGATGAGGGGGCTGGGGCACATGACTTATGAGGAGAGGCTGAGGGAACTGGGATTGTTTAGTCTCCAGAAGAGAAGAATGAGGGGGGATTTGATAGCTGCTTTCAGCTACCTGAAAGGGGGGTTCCAAAGAGGATGGAGCTAGACTGTTCTCAGTGGTGGCAGATGACAGAACAAGGAGTAATGGTCTCAAGTTGCAGTGGGGGAGGTCTAGGTTGGATATTAGGAAACACTAATTCACTAGGAGGGTGGTGAAGCACTGGAATGGGTTACCTAGGGAGGTGGTGGAATCTCCTTCCTTAGAGGTTTTGAAGGTCAGGCTTGACAAAGCCCTGGCTGGGATGATTTAGTTGGGGATTGGTCCTGCTTTGAGCAGGGGGTTGGACTAGATACCTCCTGAGGTCTCTTCCAACCCTGATATTCTATGATTCTATGAGCTTTGTGGGAGATCGAAGGCGGGGATCTTCTGGTCAGGTCTTTCACGAGGGGTGTGTTTGTGACTGCTTGTGAACTCCATTCAGCTCCATTGCTGAAGGTTAACCACAGGGTCCAAAAGGGCTCACGTGACTTCAGGCGCTTTTCTCCTCGGGAAGGTGCGTGCCAGGTGAGGGGGGGCTCTGCCTCGCGGCTCTCCCCGGGGAGGTGTGTGCCAGGCGAGGGGGGGCTCTGCCTCGCGGCTCTCCCTGGGGAGGTGTGTGCCAGGCGAGGGGGGCTCTGCCTCGCGGCTCTCCCCGGGGAGGTGTGGGAGGCTGCCTTGCTGGGGCCTTCGGTCTCTCTTGCCTGGGCGGTGCCTGCCAGTTGCTGCCAGCAGCCAGAGATCCTGCACCGGGTGGGAAGTGGTGCGAAGTGACCCTCTGGCCCGCCAGAGAGGGCAGGGAGGTCCCATCTGGTTAGTCACTGTTTGTTTTCTCCCTCGCCCGCCATGCATTAATTATACGCTGCCGCGTGCAGCCACTATCAGGATAATCAGTCTTTCTTTTTCTCATTGGTTAATTAAATAACTGGCTGGAAGTGAGGGGCCATTAGCACTTCATTAGCCAGAATTAATCACCTGGGTAGAGCTGGGAAGTGGGAGCTGCAGGGGGAGGGGGTCTCCCCAGGGTTTGATGCCTCAGAATGAAAATGCAGGGCTGAGAAAACGTCTCTTCAAATTCACCAGGGGCTTGGCCAGGGGCCAGGAGCCCGCGGCAGGGCCTGGTTAGAGACCCATGTGTGTGCACCACATCGGCCTCTTGGCCGCATGCACCAGCGAGGGCGTATGGGCAAGTCTCAGCCACGTAGGGTGACCAGATGTCCTGATTTTATAGGGACAGTCCCGATCTTTGGGTCTTTTTCTTATATAGGCTCCTATTACCCCCTACCCCCGTCCCGATTTTTCACATTTGCTGTCTGGTCACCCTACAGCCACGGCTTGTTGGGCGTGAAGGTGGCTGGGTCGGGGACCAGGGGAGCAGCGGTTGGAGAGGCGGGAGCTTGTTGGGCGAGAAGGTGGCTGGGTCGGGGACCAGGGGAGCAGCGGTTGGAGAGGCGGGAGCCTGACGGGGGCGTCAGCCCACCTAGCGTCTCCCCTGCGCTGCATTGCCCACATCGCTCCGGCCAGCCGGCAGGTCCCTCCTCGGTAGCGTCGGGGGTTACTCTGTGTGACGAAGTGGGACTGTTCTTAATGTTTCCTCTGAATACTGGCTGACCCTCTCGCCTAGCAACTAATGGCCAGGCCCTTTCCCCCTGCAAGGGGATGCTAAAGGTGTGGGAGAACAAAGAGGTCAGGTGACCTCCTGGCCCGGGAAAGGAACTCAGCAGAGGAGGAGGGGCTGGAGGGGGGTTTCAGTTTGGGGCTGGCTGGGGATGGGAAGTGAGGGCAGATGGGCATGTCTGGCTCGCTGGGCCCCAGAATGGACCCAGCTGAGGGGTCCTGTTCTCTGGACCTACAAGCTCTGTTTTAGACCGTGTTCCTGTCATTGAATAAACCTCTGTGTTACTGGCTGGCTGAGAGTCACGTCTGACTGCGAAGTGGGGGGTGCAGAACCCTCTGGCTTCCCCAGGACCCCGCCTGGGCGGACTCGCTGTGGGAAGCGCATGGAGGGACATATGCTGAATGCTCCAAGATCAGACCCAGGAGGTGAAGCCGTGTGAGCTTCTTGCCCTGAAGACGGTCTGCTCCAAGGGAGAGGAGGCTCCCCAGAGTCCTGACTGGCTTTATGGGGAGCAGTTCCAGAGCATCGCCCGGGGACTCGGTGCCTGTCAGAGGGCAGCTTTATCCTGGCTGCTCCGGGCTCAGTCTCTAGGCACCAGCCCGACGGGAGGGGATGTGCGCAGTTGGGCCGAAGGGTGGCTCGTGGGCGTGGGCTTGGGAGGCGTGTCTCGGATGGGGTACGTAGAGGGGTGGGTGGCCAGCCAGGGCAGCGGGGGCTCTCCCAGCTCTGGGCTGGGCTCACGGGCCAATCCAGAGCATCTTCAATGGAGTCACTCCGGATTTACCCCACCGACGTGTACACGGGGCACCTGGCACCAGGCCTGTCACGGTCCCCTGCATCACACTCCCCAGGATCCTGTCTGTAGGCCGATGGGTCAGTCTGGTGCGGGCAGCGGGTCCAGCACCAGCTGTTTGCCGGGCCCCTCTCTGCTTTCTTCCCATTGCCAGCCTCTCAGTCGTGTTCTGGGGTCTCTGCAGGTGCCGCCCCCTCCCCCATGCATCTTTCCTTCAGCTCTTCCCGCGCCGGCATCCGGTCCCGCCGACGAGCCCAGCGCGCCCCGTGCAGAACCAAAGAGTAGCCCCACAGCCCGGTGCCCGTTAGATCCCTGCCGACCAGAAGCACTGGAACCCGCCCCTCCAAGAACGCCTGCTTCTGAGGAGATGCTGGCTGCCAGGTGGTTTGGTTCATCTCGAGACACGTCTGGTTCTTCTGGCTGCTTCTCTAGGGCTCTGGGAGCCGGAGTCATGGATGGGGACCCCACGGTGCTAGGCGCTGTACAAACACAGAGCAAAGAGGCATCCCTCCCCCTGGGGCCTGATAATCTAGACAACAGCTGGAGACAGACGGTGTATGTGTGTGTGGGGCGGGAAATCATGAGAAGCTGCTGGTCAGTCTGCTCGGCTGGGATCTCTTCTACCGCTGGTCTACGGGAGCAGATCACCCCGGGCGCCTGAGCTTCCCGGTGTCTGTGTCGCTTGGCCCAGGTCAGTGATCCTGGGAATGTCGAGGACACACAGCTAAGCTCAGTTGTCTCCCGCCTGCACGGGAGGGCTGGAGCCGGGGCTGGGGGGATTTGGAAGTAGTTCTTGCCGATGGGAGGCTGGGGCCAATTACGGCCGAGTGTCTCGTTCCGTGGCTGCGCCGGCGAATCCTGCTTGCACTCAGGGGACGCTGGTGCAAATCTGCCACTAATTAGACTTGAAAGTCCTCCGGTGAGCTCGGAGGCTGCCTGGATATTTCTGATTAACGTCGTTATTTCTGAGCTGGGCTGCGGGCCCCACACAGCCGCCCTGGCGCGCTCGCGGACGGAGGTAGCGGGGAACTACCAGGCATGTCTCGTCCCATCGGAGGCATTTGAGGGGAGGTTCGACAGCGCCTGGGGAAAGGCGAGCGGCCGAGGGACGTGACCCCCAGGAAAACAGCCCTGAGCACCTCCTGTTGTAGGGCTGGGCTGAACTGCAGGGCCCACTGATCTTCCTCCAGGGGAGAAAACGCTCCACTTGCCAGCCCCCTAAATAGAGAGAGACGGAGTGGAAATGGCCTGGTCTTTTAACTCCAATGGTGTCATCAGCTTTGTTGCGGGCCTGGGTGTTTTTCCTAAAGCCCCAGCTCCAGGAATCAGGGGAACGCCTGAAACTCAGCGTTGGTATTTAAACAAAACTAGTATGTTCCTCACCCTGCTGGTTGTCTGGAGAAGCTGGAAAAGGCTGAGACGCCAGCTGGTGAAGGAGAAGACCCCAGGTGGGTTCATCTTTAAAATCTGGTTCTGCAGCCAGTCTCGGGGCTTCTGGGGCCCGAGTCGGGCGGTTGGAGTCCAGCGAAGGAGGCGAGCGCTGAAGGGTGGGTGTCTTCCCAAAGGGGAGCGGCCCTTCCTAAGTGAGAGGGGAGATGGCCCTGGGGTGATCGCTGGGGCTGGGGGGGTGCGTGGGCTCTGCTGGGTCGTGGGTCGGGGTTTAGCAGCTGAGGGGAGCACAGGCCCCCTCCCCTCCCGGGGGCTGCCGGCTCAGTCCCACTGCTCTGCGCTGCCCCTTCTCCGATCTCCAGGCAGTGCAGAGGGTTTGGCTGCTCAGGGCCGCCTGTGCCTGATGTCACAGCCCACCCCAGCCTGCCCCGTTCCTGGCACACACCCTTGCCCGGGTGGCACCTCTCCTGGCCCCGGGCTCCTGGGCACCGAAGCAGAGTGAAGAGGCTCCAGGCCGTGCCCGTTACCCAGAGCACCCCTACGAAGGCCCGGGATGGCGTTCAGCGGGGGGGGAAAGGGTTAAACTGTCTCTGCAGCCCGCCCAGTGCCTGCACCTGCTGGTCCTAGTGTTCCCGTCGCGTGGCCACCCAGCGCGGAGGGAGGGAGGGGGATGGATTTTTGTAACTCTCGGCCAGTTACTCTGCCTGGCCTGGATGGGCGCCCGTCGCACATGGGCAGCTCCTGCTGGCTCCCGAACGCCGGGCGCGTCCTGCTCGCCCCAGGCCCCTTTGGCAGCGTGGGGGCCCCAGGGCGGCCCAGGGACAGCGGCGAGAGCCTGCCAGAGCTCGGGACCGGGGGATGGCAGGCCTTGGCGAGCGAGGTTCCGGCTCTGTCCCGGGGCCGGGCTGGCTGGTCGAGGTGCCCTGATTGGGCCGCACCTGGCTGCCCCTACATGGGGCCGTGGGGTGGGTCGAGCTGAGCTCGTCTCCAGCTGGGCCCTGCGCCCAGACGGCTGGGCCCACCTGGTTAACCCTTCCCTTGCTGCTGGGTGACCGGGGCCCCGGAGGTGGCAGCGCCAGCTACATGGGTCCACGGCAGGGTTGGGTGCTGTTGGAGTTCATCACCTCTTTCCCCAGGTGACCCCTCCTATCCAGAGATCTCAGAGCCTGAATTAACCCTCACAACCTGCTGGGAGATAGGCGAGAGGTCCGTCTGCCAGGGTGTTTGAGATGGGTGTGTTATTGTAGGGTTGAGCGCGGCGGCTGTCTCGGGCGGGGCAGGCGGGTGTGTTATTGTAGGGTTGCGCCCGGCGGCTATCTCGGGCGGGGCAGGCGGGTGTGTTACTGTAGGGTTGAGTGCGGCGGCTGTCTCCGGCGGGGCAGGCGGGTGTGTTATTGTAGGGTTGCGGGCGGCGGCTGTGTCAGGCGGGGCAGGTGGGTGTGTTATTGTAGGGTTGAGCGCGGCGGCTGTCTCGGGCGGGGCAGGCGGGTGTGTTATTGTAGGGTTGCGGGCGGCGGCTGTGTCAGGCGGGGCAGGTGGGTGTGTTATTGTAGGGTTGAGCGCGGCGGCTGTCTCGGGCGGGGCAGGCGGGTGTGTTATTGTAGGGTTGCGCGCGGCGGCTGTGTCAGGCGGGGCAGGTGGGTGTGTTATTGTAGGGTTGAGCGCGGCGGCTGTCTCGGGCGGAGCAGGCGGGTGTGTTATTGTAGGGTTGAGCGCGGCGGCAGTCTCGGGCGGGGCAGGCGGGTATGTCACACCCCGTTGGCTGAGGGCATGCTGGGTTACCCCCGCCAGGGGCATGGCAGGACAGCCAGGGCCAGGCTGAGCAATGGGTTTTCTTCCCCACCCGGAGTGTCCTGGGAAAACGCCTGAGTTATCGATCTGTGAAAGCAATAACAGGCCGAGATGCCGCCTCCCTTGCCCGGGCTCAGCCCCCCCATTCCCCTGCAGTCAAGGTTTGTCGGGGGTCAGCGCTCACCCCCCACCCTCTCTTCCCTGCCAGCTCTTGAGGTGTGGCAGTGGTCGGCCCCCTGTGGAGGCCCTGCCCCTGGGGGGCCAGCAGCTGAGACCGTCGACGTCTGTGGCCCCCCGGCTGCCACCTTGCTGGCTGGCAGGGCCGATCCTTCTGCCGAGCGCCAGACGCCTTTCTTGGGCAGGCAGCGGTCTGCCATGCAGCACCGTGTGCCATCCCAGTGCTGGGACCTGCCCGCTCCCCCTCCGCCCCACCATGCAGCGGGGGAAGCTCCAGCACGGAGGGTCCTCGCTGCATCCCGGTGCTGGCACCGACCTGCACATTTTGTGCTGCGGCGGCCGGACCTCGGCTCGCCCTCAGATGTTCTTCCTTCCACCTGGGGGCCACACGGCTTCCCTCTGTCATCTTTCTATGGAACACCGACCCGGCCACGTGTGCACCCGCACGCACACACCTGTGCACGGACACGCACATGGCTGTGGGCACACATCCATGTGCACGGACATTCATATGGCTGTGCACATACATATCTGTACATGCACACACATGTCTGTGCACACACGTCTGTACCTGGACACGTCCATACAAGCACATACACGTCTGTACATGCACACGCACATGTCTGTGCACAGACACGTCTGTACATGCACATGTCTGTGTGCACACACGCCAGTGCATGTTCCCTTCCCCGAAGGGCCCCTGTGTGTGCACTGGGCCCGGGAGGGGGAACACGCTCCTTCTCCAGCTGACCTGCGAAGCTGCCTGCAGGGGCCCGTTGCTCTCTCAGGGATGAGCTCACGGCACCCTCAGCTCTTGGCAGCTGAACCCCCTTGGCCCCGGGGCCAGTGGGCAGCAGCTTAGCCACACCCATCTCCCAGTGTCCGGGGGGGACTGTCCCTGTCTCCTGTGTCCGTCCCCTTGGTACACAGGGTGGATCCCGCCTGCCCTGGCCACTGGGCATCTCTGCCCCCCCTGCTCTCTCTGCCTGGCTTGCTGTGGTTCTGCACAACGGGCTGTGGGTGCGGGGGGGCCATGGCTCAGGGCCAGCGGTGTTAATTACACTAAACGCTGTCGCTGCAGTTCAGGCGGGAGCTGCAGCCGGGTCGCTCTGGTGGGGAAGCTCCCTGGCATTTCAAAGACATTTCTTCTCCTGTGATCCCTTATCTCCCCTTCCCAGCTGTGCGGCCGTGCGGCCCTGGAGAGCGCGGCGTACATCACGATGCTAACCGCATCCCCCCGGCTGGGCGTCTCACTGCCGGGCCGGCTCTCAGGCACAGCTGTTCATGCTCCGTCTCCTCTGTCTGTCCTGGGGTTCTTCCACCTGCTCCAGAAAAGTAGTCCCTTGGGGGGAACCAAAGGAAATGATATTGTAACAACTCTGGGACTCTGCTGCACTCCAGGGCCTTTCACAGCATCCCAGCCACAGCAGGGATAGCACCAAGATCCCCTGGCTATGAAAGCACCTGGACCTGGAGCGAACGGAGAATCTCCACTAGAACTTAGCAGTGCGGGGCCTATGACACATGGGTGAGCAGGTCTGATTCCATCCAGCAGAGGGCAGCGGACGTACATGAATGCTCTCTCCCTCATGCCTCCATTTATGTTTGATCTGCGTTCGGGCTGCGAAAGTAGAGCAAAAGAGAAGAGCTGAAATCTCTCTGCATGTAACTTTTAGTCTGTGTCTGGCACGGGGAGCCCAGGCTGGTGCACGCAGCCCAGTGGGATCCTGCGGGAACGTGTCTGGTGCTGCCGGATCCCACGGGATCTGTCAAGCCGTCCGGCAGTGGCTCATGAGGGCGGGACACAAAGCCGTGGTGACACTGGGTCGTGGCTGTGCCCTGTGGCTGTCACCACGGCAGGCCCATCCCGTCCCCACGGCGTGGCTCGCCAGGCAGCGTCACTGCAGGCTGGGGTGGCACTGGCGTGGGCAGTGACTCAGGGAGAGGTGGGAGGTTAGCGCCTGGGCGGCCTGGCTTGTGGGGACCGTCCCACAGCGCTCGCCCCCTTGGCCATGGGGACAGCTCCTCCCTGGGCCAGGCAGGATCAGGGGTGAGCAGAGTTCCACAGACCTGGGTTATTCCATGGCACTCTGGGGCTTCCCGTTCTAGGCTCCAAGTGGCACATGCCCGGGCAGCTGGTGAAGGAGGGGGGGCTGTGTCCGTCTGGGGGAGCGGGATCAAAAGGCTTGCTGCATATTGAACACATAACCAACCCCAGGCGGCCTGCTGCTTCCCCAGAGTGCTGTGGGCCGGGCTGCGGGGGAGCAGTGCCAGGATGGAGCCGGCGAGTGGGAGGGGAACTCTGCTGCCGGGGCGTCGCTGATGGCTCCAACAGATGAGGCACTGGGCTGGGAGCCGGGGCACCCGTGTTCATTCCTGGCTCTGCCCTGACTCACTTGGAGAAGTCCCGCGCCTCCTTGTGCCTCAGTTTCCCTCTCTGAAGTGGGGAAAAGAGTCTTTTACTTCCCGTTGCAAAGCGCTGTGGGGTCTGTGAATGGTGCTGGCCCGATGCCGCTGCGCTAGCCCCCTCCCCGAGCCCTCGGTGAGGGGCGGGATGGTGGAGTCGGTACGACCCCCATATGTGGGGAGTGGGTGCTGTGAATTATTCATCCCCTGGTGGGCAGGCGGGCGCTGCCTGCGTGTGTGATGCCGATCGGGTCCGACGTGCCGCGGCACCCAGAGAGCTTTTCTGTGTAAATCCCTGAAATATTTAGCAGAACAGCCTTAAAAATACAGCTTTGCATTAGCTGGTGACTGCATAACCCCGTGCGCCTGGGGAGGCTCTGAGACTGAGCGGGGCGTGGGCACGGCTGCTCCTGCAAGCCGGGCTGGGAGCCCCCTGAACGTGCCAGGGAGCATCGGGGATGCATGCCCAGGGTCAGCTCCCATCTGCACTGTGGCTGCCATGGGGGTAGCATCCCATCCACCCCCGTCCCGTCTCGGTGTATCCCACGGCCTGGCTCCCCCGTAGCAAGCTCTGCTGACACTGGGGGCTCGCCCTGGGTGCGCCTGGCATGAAGCCGAGGTATTTAAACTGGGCAGAGTGGGGGCAGTGCTAAGGAGACAGCTAGGGAGGCTGGGGAACCTACAGAGGAGGGGTCCTGAGCCGGCAGACCCCCTCCCACCACCAGGGGGAATATTGACCCTTCCCACTGACACCCCGACCAGGCACACAGGGTTTAGAGGTTCCCCTGGGTGGCAGGCCACAGGCTTCCTTGCAGGTGTTAGAAGTTGGGGGGGCCAATCCCAGGCAAGCCCCAACCTTGCTGGTTGCACTGTGCCGCCCTCAACTCCTGCAAATACCCCTAGATTTCACTTCCTGTCCTAACGTGCCTGCCCGGGATGTTGCTGGGAGTGTTAGATCCTGCCGCTGGGCTCCGCCCTAGAGGTGGCTGCATTTCAGTGGCAGGCAAAGTGTCCTGAGTGCAGTGAAGTTCTGGGGCTGGGCCGGGCCGGGCTGGGGAGACTTAACGCATCGCTGGGGTCCACAATGAGGGGCGTGAAGAGGAGTCGGTGAGGGTCCATATTGTGCCTGCCGGCCTGCCGCCCCCCAGCAGCTCCCTTCTTGCATTGCCCCTGCAGGGACCTGGCGCACCCACCCTGCTGGTATGTCTCAGACAGCAGCGCCCTCCAGGGGCTGAACCGGAAAAGACGCCTACAGTTTTTCTGGAGCTTTCAGACTTCCCTTCGCCTCCGCTCGCTGGCTGGGCCTTGTCCCGCCCTGCCTTCAATCCTTCCTGCACTTGGGTCTGTCTCCAGGGCGCCAGGTGCTGGGTAGCATCCTGGAGCAGCCCCGGCCCCAGCCCGGTTTGTTACCTGCATGCACCTGCTTTAGCTAATAGGAACCAGGCTGGGATCCTCTGACCCCCACCCCCTTTCCCTCCTCTGACTCGTGCTCCCAGCTCCGCGTGGCTGGCAGCTGATACCTCTGGGGCCGAGCGGGACCGGGCAGGGACCACCCCGGTCCCATACTCTCCAGCAGCCGGATGGCTCCGCACGCATTTTTTAACGAGACCCATTCACTGGGAATGAGCCGAACTGTCAGAGCAGGTTTGTGATCATAACCAGACCCGGCTGGCAGACTGCCGGTGGGGTGCAGGGAGGAAAGGTGCCAGGCTGTCTGGGAAGGGGGGTGTTATGGAGCAGACCATTCCCTGGACCCCCTGTCCTGTGAGTGGGCTTTTGGGGTAGGCAGGGGGCTCCTCCTGCATCCCCACCCCTAGATCTCACCTCCCTGAACTCCCCAGGACACCCCACTCCCTTTTCTCTTAGCTCTTTAGGGACCCCCCGCCCCCGCTTAGCCCTTTGCATGAGGCTCCTGGCTGCAGCGCCTGGCACCTCCGGGCACGAGAGTGAGCCGGGATTCCAGTGGGGCCCCAACTCCCCCCCGCCCCAGCCCTGACAGATGCTCCAGCTGCTCGCGAGCCCTGCAGGGGAGTTTGTAAGTTCTCCCCCCCCCCCGTGGAGCGTGTAAATGGTGCTGGGGCGTTTCTGGTCCCAGGGTGCCGCGGCCGGGGAGCTGCTCTTGGGGGGATCAGACACAGGGCTCCTCTGGGAGGTTGGAGTCATCAGGGGGACTTTGCAGCATCCAGGCTGATTTTCTTACTGTAGCAGCTGATGTGCCCTGTCCAGCTCCAGGCCCCCCTGCGTGCCAGCCTTCTTTGCAGCCTGGTGAAGGTAATGCTTCCTAAGCCGGGGAGCACCCGGTGGGGGGGGGGAGGAGGGAGAAAAGTGAAGCGTGAGGCCCAGGTGTGCACTGAAATTCTGCATCTTGCACGGCTGAGACTTTGCCCTGCAAAGAGCTCTATTCTTACAGCAGGAGACAAAAGGGAACCCAATTCTGGGTGAAAGAACCTGTTCTGGAGCTGGCGGGCTGAGGGTCATGGGACCCGTGACCGCGCAGAGTGGCTGCTGCAGGCCCCAGCCAGTGCCGGTGGCACACGCCATTAACACGCAGGGCCCCAGAGAGAGGGGAGAAGTGTGAAAACATCGCTGCTTCGCTTTGGGATATTAACGGGACTCTCCGCTCCGACAGGTGTGCCGAGAACAGGCCGGCCCATCCCGGCCATGTCACCAATCCCAGCCCTGACTTGCTGGTCTGCTTGGTTCCATTGCCAGGCCTGGATTTCAGCGTGTGGCACGTGTGTGTGGTTCCGGCCCATGGCCCCTGATGGGAGGCAGCGTGATCTAGTAGTTAGAGCACAGTAGGGGGTCAGGACTCCGGGGTTCTTTCCCCAACTCTGCAGGTGACTTACTCCCCTTGTCCGTGCCTCAGTTTCCCCGTCTGCTGAGCAGCACTTCGCTGCCTTCTGGGGACAGGTTGTGACCTTTGAGTAGCTGGTGTCTGAGAAGCGTTGCAGTGGGCGTGTGGTTACTGCTGCCCGCCGCCACCGTCTGATCCAGAGCAGCTGCTCAACCCCCCGGCTGGGGCTTCGGCGATGACATGTGATGCCAGCAAGTCCCAGGTCGGTGACTGCAAATCCTGGCTGCTAATGGCTATGCAAATTACTTCATTATCGGCCTTGTTTCCCCCAGTGCCACATTTTGCACATTTAAATGAGTCCTTTGGGTTATTGCTTGGAGGGATGGTGGGTCGCCCACACCACTCCTCCAAGCGGCAGCGGGGGTGTGGGAGGGGGGGTGTCGCTCCAGTTTCCATGGAACGTTCCTGATGTCGACGGACCCATTCTGACACATGCCATGACCCCAGAACTGGATCCCAGTAGCCCACGCTCACTCACATGCCCATGGCAGTTTGGGCAAGACCACGGCGTTACCTGACCAAACCCCAGCCTGGGCCCTTACCTTCTGAGTCTTCAGATTGCCCCTGTAGCTTCATTTGACCATGATTTTGTTCTTCACGTCTGCCCCAGACTCCTGTACTGTGCACTGTTGAGCAGCTGTGCTGTTCCACCCCAGAGGCAGTTGCATAATTCCTCACTGTCCTTTTCAGTCAGCTCACAAAAAGCTTTGGGATTCTCTGGGTCGAAGGGGCGTCAGAAATGAGCAGTGTTACATTGATACCCTGTCTGTTGCTGGGGCCTGTTAAACCACTGCCACGTTCCCCTCCAGAAGCAGCTGCACCGTCCAGCCCTGCGGCGTTGAAGGCTGGCGGAAGGGCACAGTGTCAGTCCAGACAGAAGGATGTGGCTGGGTTGTAACACTGCAGCACAGGGTGATAATCATATCCTGGGATACAGGCAGGCGGCTGAGCATAGACCCCGAGGGGAGCTATACAAACCCCCAGAGACCCAAGGAGACTTTTATTCATTAAATAAGGCCTTTGATCACTGCGGGTGATGGGCAGAGGGACAGCAGGAGCGCTGTGGGTACGTCCCTGCAGGCTGAAGCGGGACATGAGCGGTGCAGAGGCTGAACAGGGGTTCTCTGCACTGGGGCAAACATCTCCCTACAAGCTTCTCCTGGAGGGTTAGCAGCTCCAACCTGAGACCCTGAAACTGACTAGAAACAAAAGTGAAACTGACCGCCTCCCCTCTGGTTGCAACCTGAGCCTGGTGCACAGAACAACCCCTTCCCTGGGAAATAGCAGTAAGTGTGTGTGGGCTGCCTGTGTGTGTTTACAATTATTGTCACAAGGACTGCATGTCGCTGGGATGGAGTGGGAATTTTTCCTGCTATTTGGTTGAATATTGTTTGTGACTCAGTTTCCCCTGCGTGATGTGCGGTTAACTGGATGGTGGGAAAAGGTTGTTTACTCTTTGCCGAGACCCAGGGGTGAGAGAGTGAGGTCTGTTTGGGGCCTGTGGCACAGTCGGGAGCGGGGCAGATTGACCTGGGAATGTCGTTTGGTTTTACTGGGTTGGGAGAGCAGGGGATGACTTTAGGTGAGAGACGGTACCTGAGCCTGTAACCTGGGGCGGGGGGGGGAGGGGCAGGTGACGCCTTTGCCTGGGAACCTGGACAAAGGGAGAGGAGGAGCCAGGGGGAGGGAGTGAGTCGGCTGGGGGCGGGTTCTTTCAGTTTCGGGCTGGCTGGGAAGAGGCAGGGAACCCCAAGTCTGGGGTCTAAACTCCTTGCCCCCCAGAGGGACCTGGCTGGGGGGGTCCTGGTTGTACCTACACGCTCTGCTTGGGACTGTGTTCCTGTCGTCTAATAAACCTTCTGTGTTACTGGCTGGCTGAGAGTCCCGGTGAATCGCAGGAAGTGGGGGGTGCAGGGCCCTGACTCCCCCACACTCCGTGACAGGGCCTGGGCCCAAACAATGGCCTGGTGATTTGGTACCACGGGGGCCTCCCCCCTGCAGGCAGCCAGGGGACCGGGGCAGGTGACCGGGTTTGCCCAGGAACAAGAACAAAGGACGAAGCAGGGGCCCTTTGGGGTGGGCCTGGAAGCAGGACTCATTCTTCTGAACCGGGACAAAAAGAGGCGTCAGAGGAGGCTCTGGGCTCGGGACGTTGCTGTAACTCTCTGTTACTGACAGACTTTGTTCCAGACCTTTAATAAATCCTGGGTTTACCCCGCTGGCTGAGAGTCACTCCTGATCAGGGCCGGCTTTAGGCCAATTCAACCAATTCCCCTGAATCGGGCCCCGTGCCTAAGAGGGCCCCGTGCCCAAGCCCCGATACGGTGTACTGGAAAGAGCTGGTGCGCCGTACCGGGGTGGCCAAGCTTCCCCAAGGGACAATTTAAAGGGCCTGGGGCTCCCAGGAGGGGCTGGAGCCCCAGGCCTTTAAATTGCCCCCAGAGCCCCACTGCTGGAGCCCTGGGGTAGGACTGTGGGGCTCTGGGGGCTATTTAAAAAGTCCGGGCTCCTGCTGCCTCTACCGCCCAGGCCCTTTAAATAGCCGCTGGAGCCCCACCGCTTCCCCAGGGCTCCCTCGGCTATTTAAAGGGCCGGGGTGGTAGAGGCAGGGGAGCCCCGGGCCCTTTAAATAGCCCCCAGAGCCCTGGGATAGCGGGGGGTTCATGGGCTATTTAAAGGGCCAGGGCTCCAGCTGCCTCTGCTGCACCCCCTGCCCTGCCTCCAGCCCCGCACCCCCTGCCCGCACCAGCCCTGCCCTCCCGTCCTGCCCACACCAGCCCTGCACCCCCTGCTCTGCCTGTAGCCAGCCCTGCACCCCCTGCCCGCACAGCCAGACCCTGCCGCACCCCCTGCCCACAGCCAACCCCTGCTGCACCCTCTGCCCTGTCTCCAGCCAACCCCTGCCGCACTCCCCTGCAGCCCCGCTCGAAGCCAGCCAGCCCCACACACACCCCGCCCACACCAGCCCTGCACCCCCTGCCCTGCCTGCAGCCAACCAGTTCCGCACTCCTCTTTCTCCAGCCCTGCCAACCCCTACTGCATCCCCCTGTGACCCTGCCTGAAGCCAGCCAGCCCCGCACCCCTTGCCCTGCCTGCAGCCAGACCCTACCTCCAGTCAGCCCCTGCCCTGCCTCCAGCCAGCCCCATGTTCACTGGTGCCCTGCATTTCTCAGGGCAGTAACCCTGCACACCTGCTTCAATGAGGGGGGCAGGGAGCAGCTGGGACCCACACATGTGCACACCACTAGGGTGACCAGACAGCAAGGGTGAGAAATTGTGACGGGGGTGGGGGGTAATAGGATCCTATATAAGAAAAAGACCCAAAGATCGGGACTGTCCCTATAAAATCGGGACATCTGGTCACCCTAGGATACCCCGAGGGAGTGTTGGGGACCCACACATGTGAAACGGAGCTCATTAATAACCGATCAACAGCATATATGATGCAATGTAGTTAATATATAATTTTATTATTTGTATAGTTATGGAAACTAAATAATACATGGAAGAAATGAAAGGCTTTTTTTTACATGGTTTTTTTTGTTTGTTTTGTTAGTCATCCCTGCCAGGGCCCGCCGAAAATGTTCGAATTGGGCCCCACACTTCCTAAAGCCGGCCCTGCTCCTGATTGAGGAAACCGGGGGTGCAAATCTTCCCCAGTTGTCCATCCAGGTGGACTCGCTGCATGAAGCTCACGGCGAGATGCAGGGGGCTGAAGGCTCCGAGTTCAGGCCCAAGAGGCGATGAAGCCAAGGGGCTGACCCCAGAGAGACTGTGACCCTAAGGGGGCTGACGCACTGAAGGGGACCTCCCAGAGACTGCTGCAGAGCCGTGCAGAGCACCAGGCCTGGGGAGCCGGGACGGGCGCGTGGGTGGGGCTTTCCTCTTGTCAGTGTCCCTTGAACTGGGTGAGAAGATAAGGGTGGGCGGGGAGGCAGGGTAGGCCACCGATCCTGCCACTGCATCCCTAGGGCTCTGCCTGGGCTTAGGGGTCTGATGCCAGGATCGGGGGCCCTGCCCCAAAGGTCTCAATCCAGCTGGTCCCTCGGCGTGTTGGGTCTGTGGAGCCGTGGTGCTGGGTTCTGGATATTTAGTGTCTGTTCATCCTGCTCCGGCTTTCCTTTTGTTTAGCTTCTGCCTTTAATTATTTTCCTCCTCTTAGCGGCTGAGATCATGAATATTTCATGGCCAGTCAGCACCAGGATTCCCCAGGCTGATCCCCTGCTCCGGGCTCTCTTGCCGCAGGTACCAGCCCAGATGTTGGTGGATTAGGAAGATACCATTGCTGGGGGAGGGGGAGGCTGGGCATCGGCTTGGCAGGGGGTCCTTGTTCTCAGTTTGAGGCCCAGCGTGTGAGGACACCAGAGCTTTGTCCCAGTCTGTCTTTGCCGCGCTCAGACTGTGGTCAGGGTCTCCATCCGTGCAATGAGTTTGTCGTTCTTGGCTGCATGGGAGGCCCCATGTCACTGCACATGATTAGCTCACGGGGAGGGGGAAACAGTGGTTGGTCCCCAGGAGTGGGGCAGGGGCAATACCCCAGATTTACGGGCCCCAAGCCATGGGGGCTCCATAAGGCTTCCTCCCAGCCAGCCCCCTCCCTCGCACTGTAGCAATAGATGGGATGGAGCTGGGGGCCGGCTGGAGGAGGGGGCCCGTTAGCTAAACCCCGCAGGTTTCCCAGGCCTGGGGAGCAGTGAGTGTCCCCCTCAAGCCAGCCTGGGCTCAGCGAGCGGCTCCCGGCTGGCGCCCGGCTCGCTGCCCCAAACCGCAGCAGGATGAGCATCGGGCGAGCCTGGCTTCCCCCTCCCCCACTGGGCCTCGCTGAGCAGCTCCCAGGTCCCTCCTTCCTGCGGGCCAGGCTGGAGGGAGACCGGGAACGCAGCGCTGCGGCCCTGGGTGACCGTCCACTGTGTCCCTGCCAGGCAGCACCGCAGCACCGCGCTGTTTGCCAGCCGCCGGGCTGCGCCAGCAGCTTCCTCCCCTCGCTGGGAGCCGGGCCCCCCTGGGTGCAGCGTGTGTTGTCGCAGCCGGGCCGTGAGATGGTGTCTTGCAGGGCCAGGTGGCCGAGCAGGAGGAGTGGGCTGGGCTGGGCTGGGCTGGGCTGGGCCAAGCCGGGCTGGGCTCTGCTGTGTTGCCTTCCCATGGCCAAGCCACCCGGAGCCTCCATTTCTGAGCTGCTCTCGAATGTCACCTGGGTCCAGGTGGGCTCGGATGTGGCGCACCCGGCGCTGGCTCTGTCCTGCCCCCGGGCGGATCCGCTCCTGTGTCTCTTGGCTTTATCTGTGTGGTGCCCCCAGGCTCCCTCTGACCCCCGCTCCTCCCCCCCCACTATTACCATGGCGTTTGTGTTGGGCCGTGAGGGGGAGGTGACGCACGCAGGCACAGAGCCAGGCCAGCGCGGGAACCAACCTGCATCCCTAGCTTACCCCGTCTCTCCGGAGCAGCCGCTTGGCCTGGGCGACGGCCGGAGGCTGGGCTCTGCCAGCAGGACTGCAGTGCCACCCAGTGGCAGCCTGGGATTCTCTCTGTGCCAAGTGGGCGGCATCCCTGGCCATCCCAGGCAGCATGGCAATGCCAGCACGTGCCCCGCCAATGGGCACGGGTTCAAAGCGCAGAGCGCGCCGCAGCTCCCAGGCACTTTGCAAACTCTGGGCAGTCCCCACCATCCCTGGGCCCTAGGCAAAGGGACACTTCTGGGCCCGGCCTTCTCCTGAGTGACAACAGCCGGCCGTGTCGTCCGCTCACCACAGGGGGGATGCACAGGCCCGGCTGCTCCTTGGGGCACCACTCGCCGTGATGGAGGGGCGGCTGGGTCAAATCTGCGTGGTGCCGTCACCCTGGCCACTGGCTGGGCCCCAGGCTCCCCCCGTGAATCCAGCCCTGATCCCCACAGTCCCCCAAGGCAGATAGTTAAACACCCTGGCACCCTCCCTGCTCAGAGGTGACCTGCCAAGGGGCTGGCCTGGCCCGCTCGCCCCCTGGAGTGGCACCAGGCCCCTGTGCAAAGCGGCTCTGCTGAGCTGGTGTGAGAGGTGCAGCTTGTTAGCTCCGGCAGGATGTAAGGGGGGAGTGGCCCCCCATCGGGGGAGCTGGGGGCAGGGGGTGCCTAGGACTCCCAAGCTACGGGAGAAAGCCCAGGCTGAGGTGGGCCTGTTGGGTTCCTGGTCTCTCAAATACCAGGAAAGCCGGCAGCTGTAGGGTTGATTTGGGGAGCAGAACACACTTGTCACGACCAGCAGGTTCGTTCTTGGGGGGCTCCCCAGAGGTGAATGAAGAGCGGTGGGTGAGACGCACAGAGAGCCTCTGTGCGTTATTAACACAGCAGGCAACAGACGCCTGAGCCCAGAACTCGAACCCCACGCTGAGAACAGGACTGTATTCCCGTAGGTCTCGGCCTCTTGTCCATATTTGCCGTCCCTGCTCCCCGTTTTGTGGGGTTTGCGCAGAGAGAAGGTTCTCTACCCCAGGCGGTTCCTGGAGCCGGGCTGAATCTGCCGAGCCCCGGGGTCCGTACCTGTGCTAACGTTTAGTGCGTCCTTACGCGGGCTATTCCCACCGCTTGGCCCCGTGCTCAATGCGAGGCCTGCGTCTCCCCGCAAAGGCCGCTACGCAGCAATCGGCACATTTCCACTCGGACTCCTCTGTGCGTCAGCGCTGTCGTTTCATTTGCGCTAATTTCACACTGTCGGAGGTACAAATGATTCTCCCTGAGTGGAGATCGTGGGTCAAAGGGCAGCAGGCCAAAGCGCAGAGAGTGGTCTCGGTGCTGACCCTGCTGTGTGGAGCTGGCTGAAACAGCTTGCTGTCTGATTAACCCACGCACACGCCCCTTCCATGGCATTTGAGTTTTTGTGACCCTGCTAGTTCTGCTGGCCAGGGCCTCCCAGGCTGGCCGGGACCTGAATTTCTTCTATAAAAGACAGGCAGAAAGATCTGAATCCCCCCCTGACAAAGCGCTCTGCTTTTCCTCTGACAGAGGGGAAACCGAGGCAACTTCCCAGCTCAGCGACAGAGGCTGGGTTTCAGAGCCGGGACTGGAACCTGGCTCCCTAGCTCGTTCTCAGGCCAGTACCCAGAGACGGGCCGCACCAGACATGCTGAGCCGGACTCTGTATGATGCTCCACTCACCTTTCTCCGTCACTGCACCTTGTGCTGAGCAAAGCTAGGGGGTGCACGTCATACCCCAAACAGCGCCCCCTGCAGTGTTATTCCTGAATTGACCAGTCTTCCCCGCAGCCCCAGGGTGACTGTGCAGCTCCCTTCTTGGGACACTGTAGCCTCCGTGTGGGTGCAGGGGGGTGCCAGACAAGCCAGCACTGTGCACCCCAATCCCCAGCAGGCAGGGGGAAGGTGGGGTAGATGGTAGGGGGCCGGAGGAGGCTTCTGATAGCTGGAAACATCCACTCTGGGGTTTGCTCAAACGTAAAAGCTGGGAGCTGAAACCAAAGGGCTGCGAATGGGGAATTCAGAGGGGGTGTGGGGCCCTTTAAGATGGGCTTACAGTTTGGCATGGCCCTGTTCAAACCGCTAGGCATTGTGGGGGTTGTAGTCTCCAGGGGCACTCTGGGAATTAGAGGCTAGAGTGAGGAATGCTGGGGAATGGGCAGGGATATAAATACACCCCTTGTGGCACAGCAGGAGAGGGCTGTGCAGTCCCTGAGGAGAGTGCAGAGAACTGAATCTTCATTTGAGCTTTTGCTTCACTGAGATGGGATGTGCTCCAGTTTAAGCAGGGAGTATAACTACCTGCCTGAGAGGGGGAAACTGAGGCAGCTGTGCCTGGCGATGGACAGGTAAGTCACTGCTTTGCTCGCTCTGATTAGCCCTACCTAGCAGGAGGTGGGTCTGGTGGGTGCTCGGCTGGCTTGGGGTAACGGCTGTGTGATACGTCGGGGGTCTTGCTGCAGCCTGTTGGCAGGTGCGACGTGACCGTGGGTGAGCCAGACAACCATAGGGCCGGGCTGTCGTGGCCCTGACTAGCCCCGTTCCTGGGGGTAACGAGGCAGGGCTCTCAGGTCACTATCTGCGGCCTCTGATGGCACCGCCCCACAAGCACGTGGGGTGGGCTGGGACTGTTTGCAGACCGTTCCTTCCAGCAGTGTGCAACGCAGGCGAAGTCACGGGCTGGGGTTGCTGCTCTTTGGCTGGCTGAGGAGCCTTACCCCGGCGAGTAACGAATGGTGACTCCTTTGGGGGGGGTGTAACTATGATAATTGATTTGTTTCTGTTGCGGTTGCACCCGGGGCCCCTACGTGCTATGGTTCTGCCCCAAGCACAGACCCAAGAGATGGTCGGTCTGCCGCCTACTTACAAGTGCATGCAATTTCCTGAACTATTGGGGTGCCTTGCAATCTGCCAAGTATTTATCCTTGCTGCCCCAGTATGGCAGGGCTGTTATTGCCAGTGTACATGTGGGGAAACTGAGGCACAGAGGCTGAATGACTCACCTAAAGTCACAGAGGGAGTCTGTGGTGGAGCAGGGACTTGAGCCCACGTCTCACAAGTCCTAGGCTAGTGGCCTGGCTACTGGCCCATCCTGCCCCCACCCTTGCTTGGTGTTAAAACCCATGATCATCCTGGCGTGTCAGTTTTCTCGCTGCACGCCCCACGCCACTGTCCAACTGCTCATGTACAATGAGTGATCTGACCCCCAGGGGGAAAACAGCTGTTAACAGGCCTCTATTCGCAAAACTGGCTGCTGATCGGAGGGGTGTGTTTTGTGTTAACCAACTCCGCTTGGGAAGTGGACGGTTACACTTGTGCTGCCCGTGGGAGCCGGCTGAGGTCACTCAATCAGGGTGAACTGCAAACAAAACAGGGCAGAGAAACCCCAGACGCTGGTGGTTATTCCAATACTTAGATTTGCCAAACCAGCACAACACAACTTCTATAGTACCTCACTGGTTACTCAGAAGTCCAAACAACACAGTTCCCTTAAAGTGCCCAGCCTCAGGCCTCCGTCCACACACACCTGTCAGATATGATGATGATTACTGAAAATTTTATCTCATCATATAAAAGAAAAGGTTCTTCCAACCCCAAAGGATCAGCCACATACCCAGGTTCAATTATAACTTAGATCTTACCCAGAATACACGCTATAGCCAATTCTTATTAACTAAACTAAAATGTATTAAAAAATAAAAGAGAGAGAGTGTTGGTTTAAAAGATCAATATACAGACCGACTTGAATTCAATTCTTGAGGTTCAGATACAGAGCAGAGGTGAGCTTGTTGTTGCCAAAAGTCCTTTTAGAAATAATCCAGAGGTTATAGTCCAATGGCCATATTCAGGGTGACTCCAGTCAATGACTGGGGATCTCAATCCTTGTGGCTTATGGTTTCCCCCTCTTGCAACCCAAAGCAGATCTAAGATGAAGTAGGATCGTGTCCCAGGGTTCTTATACATTTCCAGCAGCCTTTCGGCCTGAGAAAATAATAGGCTTAATTCTCCTTCCAAACATCCTAGCAATTAGCACAGGGTAATTTATCCATTACACAGTTCAGATACAGGTTACCACAACCTTCAAAGAGACATAGAGACAATAATACTATTTCACTCAAGTATCATCATAAATGTTAATATTCCTTTTTTGATCTTTGAATTAAAGTTACAGCAATAGACAAGACTTGTTTGCTTGCATCACAAGAGCAAACACCTACCTTTCTACATCTAACAATGCAGACTTGCATTTCAAAGCTCTATTCATTTACCTGTCTTCCTAACCAGTCTCTACAGGTCAGCCATGGGTCAGGTCAGTCCGTGAGTTAATTAACTCTTTCTGGCCCTGTCCCCTTTCAATGAAATATTATATTACACTCATAACATCACACTGGCGTGGCCAAGGTGCGTCCCCTCGTGAACAGATAGCGAGCCAGAGGGTGGGGAGGTGGGGGTTAGTATAAGGAAATATTTGTGGATTATCCTTCACTATCCTGGCCCTCGATCCTGCAATATTTGCCACATGGGGGGGAACCTTACCTGGAACCTCCATACGGGTTGTGGGTCTCCTCTGTGTGGCACACATTGCAGGACCAGGGCCCTCGAATAAAATCGCTCCATTCACCACAGCTACCACATCTTGCAGTCTGTCTCTGAGGTTCTGGTGCCCCCATGTGGCCATTCTGCATCGCCTTGGAATCTCGCTTTCCTTCCTTCCCTTCTTCGGTTGTGTGCAGCGGGGTCATGCCCTGAGTTCTGCACAAAAAATGGATCAAACACTTCAAAACAACTTGCCCAGATGATGCAGCAAAAAAATAAATTGGAGGGAGTTTTATATTTTAAAGGGACACTTTTTTTTTCTTGTGTCTTCAAAAGTGTGATTTAAAAATCTCTTGCCATGCTGGGAGTCTAGTCCCATAAATGCAGGGAGGCCGTAGAGCCTATCGGGTGCCCCTACATATGTCCTACTCCCCCACCCCGAAGCAGGGGGGGAAATGCCAGTAATATTGCGCTGGGAGATGCTAATGGCTGTGCTGGGGTAAGATTGCCTGCAGAGGAGGGAACTGACTGGAATAGCTCCAACATGGAGATCCTATTTCAGAATAAATATGGCTTTATTATGGAATAATTACTCTGCTTGGGAAGTGCACTAAGTAGTTTGGCATAAAAAGGAATCTTTTATTCCAGCTGGAGTGTTGATGTGGGGAGATATTCTGCAGTTGCGGTTCTGGTCAAACTCCTCATGTAAAGAAGCCCTAAGTGTGTGTGTGCCACTTTAACTATATCAGTAAAGTAGCTCCCCAGAGAGATGTAATTATACGGCTGGAACTGCAGTTTCCTAGCCCTGCTGGCAGAGGGGGCTCTGCAGGGAAGCATGTGATCTGGGCAAAGCTCCCGCAGTCTGCAGCCAGCCCATCAATAGTAATGTGGGGTGAGTTGTGCCTTTCTGCCTAAGGCAGCAGCCTGTTTTGTCTCTCTGTTCTTGGGCTCTGGGTGTCCTGGATTCTAAGAAACGCAGTTGTTAGACCATCCAGTGAGGGTGTTGGTTTGTAGCTAGCTCCTCGCTGCAGAGGCTTTGCTGGTGGAGCTCGACCGGCAAAGCCCCGGTCGAGACACAATATATTTTGGCCATAGGAGTTCTTTGCTGGTATGCTGTCTACACACAGAGCGGGGGAGGGATTTACTGACCAAACTTTGTAGTGGCTCAACAAAGCACAATAAGCTAGACCAGTTTAAAGCTCCTTATTTCAGTGTAATTGCATCTACACTAGGGCTTGTACTGGCGTAACTGTGGCCATAAAACAATCGCACCCCTACCTGACATAACTGCTGGTGAACCTGCCAGGTGAAGACTGGATGATGGGGTGCCAGGCACCCTTCTTCAGACTCAGTGGAAGGCGCTGTTGAGGCTGTGTTACATGGTGGAGGCAGCTAGGAGCAATGGAGGGCTGCCCAAGGCATCTAAGCTAAGCCCTGTGGGTGAGGAGTGTCCCTGGTTGTGGACGCCGGGACTGGGAGCTGGATCAGCGGCTGTGTATGTTGGCGACAGGGAGCCAGGAGGCAGGGCTTCTTGGGCACAGATCTCACTGGAGGGGCAGACGTGGGGTTTCTGAGCAAGGACGTGGCCTGCTGTCTCCACCGGCTTCAGGGACCCAGGCCTGTGTCTGCTTCTCTTGACACCTCTTGTCAGTGAATATGATGGGTAGAGGGGTGCCGTGGGGTGTTTATTCCCCATACTGGAGAATCTTAACTTCACATACAGTGTAGCTCCACATATTTTACCAGCAAATCATGAGTCTTCAAATGCTACCTTACAAGGCCTATTTTGTACCAAGATTGTTACACACAGGTGTGAACACAGGGGTGTATTCTGTCCCACCATGTTTTACTGCTGCAAGTCACTTCCTGGTGCAGTCCGTATCCCACCACCTGGCCAGGAATGGTGCTACGGCCCCAGCTTTGGAACAGCTTTGAGGAGGAACCACTCCTTGCGCTTCCTCACATGGCTTCACCGCCTCCTTAGACTGGACTTCGGGGCCTGCAGCCCCCCTGCTTCGCCCCGTGAGCTCCGTTCAGCAAGTCCCACTGAGACAGACCCCGTTGGAGACTTTCCCACTCTGCAGGGACTAATGCCCCTCGCCCAGCATTTGCAGAGACGCTCACACAGCATTGTCAGGTCAGTCGGGTTTATTCATTAACTGGGCACAGCCTAGGAAGCCCTTAGAGTAGCTCAGAGAAATGAAGGTTAGAGCGTCGTCCATTCTGGGGAGTCGGAGCCCAGCCAAGCTGCAGTGTGCCCCCTGGCTCAAGCTCTCAGACCCTCCTGCTGAGCCCAGGTCTACACGACACGCTTACTTCGGTATAAGTGCATTGCTCAGGGGAGTGAAAAATCCACCCCCCCCTCGTGACATTGATACAGCGACCTTAACACCCGCCCCCCGAGAGCTTCTCCCCCCCCGACATAGCCACCGTCTCTCCTGGAGGTGGGGTAACTTGGCCGATGGGAGAGTGCTCTCCCTCAAACTATAGACTGGTGTAGTGTCGACCTGCCCTGAGAGTCCCTGACTGCCTCCAGCCAACACATCTCCCCACCTCACACCTCTCCAGTCCCGTCTTCCCGAGCTGGGCAAATGCTGCTTGTGACGAAGTGGGACCGTTCTTAATGTTTCCTCTGAATACTGTGTGTGTGCCTCAGTTTCCCCCATGCATTTCTTAAGTCTCCAGTCTGCATAAATGGCCGACACTCTGTCTCCTGGCAATAAATGGCTGGGGCCCTTCCCCCCCACAAGGGAATAGCTAACGGTGAACAAAGAGATCAGGTGACCTCCTGGCCCGGGAAAGAGACAAAGGCCAGAAAGGAGGGGGTTTCAGTTTGGAGCTGGCTGGGGACGGGAAGTGAGGGCAGACAGGGTTGTCTGGCTCGCTGGGCCCCAGAATGGACCCGGCGAGGGGGTCCTGTTCTCTGGACCTACAAGCTGTTTTAGACCATGTACCTGTCATCTAATAAACCTCTGTGTTGCTGGCTGAGAGTCACGTCTGACTGCGAAGTGGGGGGGTGTGCAGGACTTCTGGCTTCCCCAGGACCCCGCCTGGGCGGACTCGCTGTGGGAAGCGCACGGAGGGGCATATGCTGAATGCTCCAAGATCAGACCCAGGAAGGTGAAGCTGTGTGAGCTTTCTTGCCCTGAAAACAGTCTGCTCCAAGGGAGAGGAGGCTCCCCGAAGTCCTGACTGGCTTTGTGGGGAGCAGTTCCAGAGCATCGCCCGGGGACTCAGACAGCTCACCTCCTGTTGTGAGGCGGGGGAAGTCCACATCCCTCTGGGTCCTCGGTTGCTGGGTATCAATGTCCAGGCAACTGGATTTGCCATCCTCTCTTCAGAGGTTCCATTGATATGGGGAGCACCCAGGCAGCTCGGCAACACCCATATGTGTCTCTCCATCTGCCCTGAGAGCAAACAGCCCTTTTCCACCCCCTAGGCAACAGGGCGCAGAATTCCCCCAGGAGTACTCTGGGATAGGAATTCCATGCTTGGATAATAAGACTATAGCAGTAGGGATATATAGCCGATGTGATAGTGACTGTGAAATGCTCAGGGAGATTAGAGAGGCTATAAAAATAAAAAACCTCGATAATAATGGGGGATTTCAGCTATCCCTATATTGACTGGGTACATGTTACCTCAGGATGGGATGCAGAGATAGTTTCTTGACACCTTAAATGCCTGCTTCTTGGAGCAGCTAGTCCTGGAGCCCACAAGAGGAGAGGCAATTCTTGATTTTTAGTCCTAAGTGGAGCACAGGATCTGGTCCAAGAAGTGATTATAGCTGGACCCCTTGGTAATAGTGACCATAATATAATTACATTTAACATCCCTGTGGCAGGGAAAACACCACAGCAGCCCAACACGGTAGCATTTAATTTCAGAAAGGGGAACTAAACAAAAATGAGGAAGTTAGTTGAACAGAAATTAAAAGGTTTCAGAGTAGCAGCCGTGTTAGTCTGTATCAGCAAAAACAACAAGGAGTACTTGTGGCACCTTAGGGACTAAAGATATATTTGAGCATAAGCTTTCGTGGGCTAGAAGCTACTTCACCGGATGCATGCAGTGGAAAATACAGTAGGAAGATGTGTATATACACAGAGAACATGAAAAAATGGGTGTTGCCATACCAGCTATAATGAGACTAATCAATTAAGGTGGGCTATTATCAGCAGGAGGAAAAAAAAACTCTTGCAGTGATAATCAGGATGGCCCATTCCCAACAGTTGACAAGAAGGTGTGAGTAACAGTAGGGGGAAAAATTAGCATGGGGAAATGGCTTTTACTTTGTGTAATGACCCATCCACTCCCAGTCTTTATTTAAGCCTAATTTAATGGTGTCCAGTCTGCAAATTAATTCCAGTTCTGCAGTTTCTCATTGAAATCTGTTTTTTGAAGTTTTTTTGGTTGAAGAATGGCCACTTTTAAGTCTGTTGCGTGTCCAGGGAGATTGAAGTGTTCTCCTACTGGTTTTTGAATGCTACAATTCTTGATGTCTGACTTGTGTCCATTTATTCTTTTGTGGAGAGACTGTCCGGTTTGGCCAATGTACATGGCAGAGAGCCATTGCTGGCACATGATGGCATAGATCACATGGGTAGATGTGCAGATGAACAAGCCCCTGATGGTGTGGCTGATGTGGTCAGGTCCTACTGTCAGTCAGACTTGGGACTCCCAATGTGTTAGACCATTCTGTTTATTAGCAAAGCGCTCTGCTAATACACCCAGATAATGTGAGCACCATGCAAGACTCAAACTATCTTATTTATAAGGGCACAAACTTAACAAGATAACAAAAGGAAGCAGAACTGATAAGTTTACCTGGGGCTAGGCATGCACATCTTATTTCCTTACTAACTATTACCGATCTCCTGTTAATGTCCCACCATTAGCTTAAGTGGACCCATTGTTTCATACCTTAATGTTTCTCTTCCTGACAACTATATTTCAACATTCCTTATTCCTGCTTAAAGGAACATACAGCATTTCTTTAATCCATTCTATTTTAACAATATAATTCATTCTACTTTCACACTATGATAGTGTCCCTTTAATAGATATGTGGACAGACTTGGCAACGCGGTTTGTTGCAGGGATTGGTTCCTGGGTTAGTGTTTCTGTTGTGTGGTGTGTAGTTGCTGGTAAGTATTTGCTTCAGGTTGGGGGGCTGTCTGTAAGCAAGGACTGGCCTGTCTCCCAAGGTCTGGGAGAGTGAGGGATCATCCCAGGGCCAGATTAAGACCTTTTCAGTGCTTAGGGCCTCTAAAGATTATGGTGATCTCCCATATGTAATTCAAAATAAAAACAATACTATACCATAAAATTTTATTTTTCTAAATGACACAACTTACATGTATGCTGAAATTAAAATAGCTTCTTTCTAGATTTTTCTGAATAAGTTAATCGAAGCTGACTCAACGAAGCATGTCCGCTTCCATACGCAATAGGGAAAGTGAATCAAGTCTGTCCTGACACATTGTTCTCTGAGGGCTTTTTATTCTTTTCAGCTGAGAGAGAGTGTTCTGCAGAGCAGTTAGTAATCATCAATGTTAGAAAAATACGTAGTGCAATCTCTACATTTGGAAATACACATTGTATTCTGGCTTTCAATATTGTGTCATGAAGATCAATGTGACTGAATTTCATTTTTCCTGTTTCATTAAACTTTGCGCAGTGGAACTGCTGTACTTCTCCACAGAGATTCATGTTCAAGTCAACAGGGTACGAGTCAACTAGCTTTTGGGAGCCTTGTGAATATTGTTCATCAGATAAGTCCATATCGTTTAGAAAAGAAAATCTACTTGATATTTTGTACACTTCACCTCTCCTCTTCATATGAGCTTCAAGTGTATCAATTATAGCATAGTAATTAGATATGCAAAATTTGTCTCTAGGACTCAATGCTGTTTCTGTTGCACTACTATCATTTTGCTTGTTTTTTCCTGATTCGCTTGTGGGACTGGGCTTCTTTGTAGTTAGTATCAGGCAAGATATCTTTTGATATGTCTTCAAATCTTTTGAAATCGTTCCTCAAAGTGTGTAAGTGGTCTGCTAATGATTGACAGAGGTCTGCACATGTTTTCAAATCCAATTCTTCTTTTTCTTGGAGAGCTTGACTTGTGTGGTAAGTGTTGTAAAATTTCATTCCACATGTTCAACATGAACACAAACTCTAGTCCAGGGGTAGGCAACCTTTCAGAAGTGGTGTGCCGAGTCTTCATTTATTCACTTTAAATTAAGGTTTCGCGTGCCAGTAATACATGTTAACATTTTTAGGTGTCTCTCTAAGTCTATATTTATATAACTAAACTATTGTTGTATGTAAAGTAAACAAGGTTTTCAAAATGTTTAAGAAATTAAATTAAAATGCTGATCTTATGCCACCAGCCTGCTCAGCCTGCTTCCAGCCTGGGGTTCTGTTCACCTAGGCCTGCAGCGGGCTGAGCAGGGCCTGTGGCCGGGACGCTGGCTGGCAAGGGTCCGGCAGCTGGGACCCCAGACCGGGGAGGGGGGGTCAGGAGTCAGGGCAGAGGGTGCAGGGCAGAAGGCTGTGTGTGTATGTGGGGGGGGGGGGGTTCAGAGGGGGGGGGGGGGCTGGGGGCAGGGGGCGGGGGGTGTGGGGGGGTGGGGGGGGCAGGGCGGAAGGCTGGGGCTGTGTGTGTGGGGTGTGGAGGTGCAGGGCAGAGGGCTGGGGTGCTCGGCTCGTGGGGGTACTCCCAGCCCCCTGCCCTGAGCGGCTCAAGGCAGGGGGCTGGGAGGGATATGCCCTGTTCCACCCCCTTCCCCCAGGCCCGTCCCTACCTCTCTCTGCCTCCTCTACGGAGCTGTGTGCACACTGCGCTCGGCTCGGCTCCCCCTCCCGTCCCCCTCGCAAGGGCCATCGCCGGCGGGAAGGGGGAGGAGGCGGAGGGGCCGGAAAGCACCACATTGGGGGAAGAAGCGGGGGAGGGGGGGAAATTTGGCTGCCGCAGGACCAAGCTTCTGCCTCTCGCCCCTGCAGGGGGGGAGGCCAGGACACCCCCCCTCCCCCAAGCACTCTTCTCTGCAGAGGCAGAAGTTGGTCCTGCGGCAGCCAAGCTTCCCCCCTCCCCCACTTCTTCCCCCAGCGTGGTGCATTCTGGCCCCGCCGCCGCCTCCTCCTCACCGGGCAGGCAGCGTGCCACTCAGAATCAGCTCGCGTGCGGCGTTTGGCACGCATGCCATAGGTTGCTGACTCCTGCTCTAGTCCTTGCATCTTGTTTGCAAAGTTTTCTGCCTCTCGTATAGTTTCTCCCTTCTGTGATTGGTCTTCAGCTATACTTCCTAATGCATCCACAATCTTTGAGTAGGACTCCAGAATTGCACTTGTTGCCACTGCGTGTGCCTCCCAGCGAGTACTAGAAAGAGATTTCGACACACGATCATTGCCCAAATATGTTTTAAGAACTGCCCATCGGTGTGTTGAGGCAGAGAAAAATGTATAAATTAACTGGCCTGTTGAGAAGAACCTTCCTGCCACCGGACAACACTCAACGGCACTGCGGCCAACAAGATTGAGAGTGTGCAGCACGTGGTATGAATATAGCATATTTGTTCTGTTCTAAAAGCTTCTTCTGCATTCCTTGATAACACCCTGACATGTTGGCAGTGTTGTCGTAAGATTGACCTCTGCACTTTGAGAAATCTATTTTGCAAACTTGGCACAGATAATACAGTACTTGATTTACAATTTCTTCACCAGTGTGGCTTTCCAAATCGAGGAATGTTCTAAATCGTTCAACTAGTACAATACTCAATTGATCAATATGTGAAAGACTGGTGTAGAGTCGACAGATGCACTGAAGTACCCAGCAGTACTTATTTCATCCACAATAGCTGAACAAACTTTGTCTTGGATAAGTATGAGGGGTTACCTTTGCCAGCATTCCCATATTCTGAGATATGGCCTGCTAAAAATGGGTCAAACTGAGCCACAAGTTCCAACAATCCCAAGAAATTTCCATTCTGCAATGATCCAAATGTGTCATTTGATCCCCGGAAACGCAGACCACGTTCAGCTAATGTTTGAATAACGGCTATAACACACGGCAAGACATGTTGCCAGTATTCACACTCCACTTTAATTTGTTCTTCTAATTTGTGTCTATCCAAAGAAAGGAAAAAAACGAATCAAGGACATATAACTCAGAAGAATATATTAATAATAAAACACAAATGTATTGCAATACATGACAGGATCTGATTTCCTCGCATTATTTCGATCTATGTTAGTAGGATGACCCCCTGGTTTAGGTGAAGATAAGTAATAAAAAGAGAAGAGAAAAATGGGAGAAGACTGTAGTGGAGTGTAAGGAAGTCGAACAAAGTTCTTAGTTTTTCCCATGATGACTACTTTGATTTTTTTAAATATCAAATCAAATTTAAAAAAAAAAAAAAAAAAATTTTTTTTTTTTTTTTTTTTTTTGGTGCCCCCTGCTTTGCTGGTGCCCTAAGCATGTGCTTAGTCTGCCTATTGGGTAATCCAGCCCTGTCCTTCAAGTTAGGTTGTAGATCTCTGATGATGCGCTGGAGAGGTTTTAGTTGGGGGCTGAAGGTGACGGCTAGTCGTGTTCTGTTACTTTCTTTGTTGGGCCTGTCCTGTAATAGGTGACTTCTGGGTACCCCTCTGGCTCTGTCAGTCTGTTTCTTCACTTCCCCAGGTGGGTATTGCAGTTTCAAGAATGCTTGATAGAGATCCTTGTCTCTGTCTGAGGGACTGGAGCAAATGCAGTTGTATAAATTTGTTAGTCTCTAAGGTGCCACAAGGATTCCTCGTTTTTAAAAATAGCGAAGGCCTCTACAAGGGCCCAGGCACAGTTTTGCAAACCCTGCAGCATCTCATTGATAAGCCTCTGACAGGTGGCCTCTGCATTAATTAGCCCAAAGGCAGAACCTTAAACTCAGAGGCCAGGTTCCAGTATGAATACTGACTTCTCCTGGGTATCCGCATCTAAGGGAATTTGCCAATACCCACAAGTCCAATCCAGAGGGCTGATGAATTTTGCCCTGCCCCCCCCCCCCCAATAGATTGAGTAGGTCTTTTATCTGGGGTGCGGGGTAAGGGTCAGGTTGGATGATGGCGTTTTCCCTTCTAAAATCCGCACAGAATCTCATGGCTTTTATCCCTGTTAGGAGCCATCACAACAGGAGATGCCCAGGACCTGTTTGATTTAGCAATTACCCCTGTATCCAGTCTGCTTTCGCTTCCTCCTGAATCTGTCTTTGCATGTCTCCTGTGGCCTGGTATACAGGGTGTCACGGAGTCCCCGGGCGATGCTCTGGAACTGCTCCCCACAAAGCCAGTCAGGACTTCGGGGAGCCTCCTCTCCCTTGGAGCAGACTGTCTGCAGGGCAAGAAGCTCACACAGCTTCACCTTCCTGGGTCTGGCCTTGGAGCATTCAGCATCCCCTGCCCCTCCGTGCGCTTCCCACAGCGAGTCCACCCAGGCAGGGTCCTGGGGAAGCCAAAGGGTTCTGCACCCCACACTTTGCAGTCAGACGTGACTCTCTCAGCCAGCCAGTAAAACAGAGGTTTATTAGAGGGCAGGAACACGGTCTAAAACAGAGCTTGTAGGTCCAGAGAACAGGACCCCTCAGCCAGGTCCATTCTGGGGCCCAGTGAGCCAGACATGCCCATCTGGCCTCATTCCCCATCCCCAGCCAGCCCCAAACTGAAACCCCCTCCAGCCCCTCCTTTCTGGCCTTTGTCTTTCCCGGGCCAGGAGATCACCTGATCTTTGTTCACCTCTAGCTTTTCCCTTGCAGGGGGAAGGGTCCCAGCCATTTGTTGCCAGGATACAGAGAGGCGGCCATTTATGCACACTGGAGACTTAAGAAATGCATAGGGGAAACTGAGGCACCCACACAGTATTCAGAGGAAACATTAAGAACAGTCCCACTTGGTCACACAGGGTCACAATGCAAACACTCAGGTGTGCCTTTCCATTACAGGGTACAGATGTTGTAAGTGAGATTCATGCTGCAGCAACTCACAAGTATTCCATAAAGTCTGAACCCCAAATGTGTTCGTACAATCCTCATACCTATTTTACCAACGCTCATGCCCAGGTTAGCCAGACTCATCCCAGCTGTGTCAGGGTTCAGCTGAGACATGGAGCCCTTGGCATAAACTGGCACCTGGTCTGCCAGTATCACCCCCGACGCCCCCTCCCCCTCCAAAGCAGTCAGACCCATTGTCTGTATTAATGGGAGCAAGGTGGGTGTGCTGGGGGCCGGAGACTCTTCATTCAGCCTGGGGCCCTCTCCTGATACCGTGGTGTTGTAGGAGTGTTACAGGGTAGTGGCGGGGGAGCCATGACACAGCAGGGCTGAGCCAGGTGCCCGGAATCGGGGAGTTGGGAGGGCCCCTTGGACACAGCTGAGCTGGGGAGCAAAGGGCAGGGCATGGATGCTCCTGGATAGGTTGTTCTTCTCTTCCCCTCCTTACTGCTGTGGTGGGGAGCTGTCGTGTTGCCCCCCAGAGGTGGCTTCATTTCAGCAGAGGGATGAACCCCTTCTCTGCCTCCCAGGGGAATTGGGATGCCAGCACAGAGTGGGCAGGGACCCCTTGGCTGGCTGGCGCTGTAGAGCCAGGGCCTGGGTAGGTCCCAGATGCTCCTGAGTGCCCCCCGTGCCGGTGCATGGCCAGGCCCTTCCTTCTCCCCCCCCAGAGGGCGCTGGCTCATTATTGTAGGGTCTCTAGGGGATCGGGCTCTGAGCACACTGCTGGGGTGTCGTGGGGCTGCGCTAATTCCTCTGCCACAAATTCACTCTCTCCAGTCCTGCCCTTGGTAGCTGGGCAGTGTCTCCAAAGCCAGCCCCCACTGCCTGCCCCCCGCCCCCCTGCACCTGCTTCCTGTCTGCACAAGATCCACCCCCTTTCCCCGCACTGACCCGCTTTGCTTCCCGCCCTCCACCTGCCCTGTGACCTCTTCCTCCCCCTGCTTCCCCACAAGTGCCCTGTGGCCGTGCTGACCCCCAGCAAGTGCCCCGTCTCCCCTCTGCCTCGGACCCACGGCATGGGTACCCGCTGCCTGGCGTTCCTCTCCTCCAGCTCTGGCCGGGATCCCCGCCAGCCTGGCCTCTGCACCTCCTCCAGGCCAGGCCTCTGGGCCTCTGCTGGTCCACGCACCGAGGGCTTCTTCCGCCTCCCTGGGCTTTCACTGTGCTGCCTCGGGCCATCACCCCTGCTCACGTGGCTCCAGCCCCCGCCCCGTGCCGGTCTCTGTTTAGCCCGGGATCACTCTTCAGCTGAATCCCAATGGGACCTCTTTTCCCAGCCCTGCCTCCAGCCTGGGCTCGCTGATGCCCCCCTTGTACAGCCAGGCCATGTCTAAGACTTGCCACTCTTCGCCGGCGACACCGTGAAGAGCCGACCTGAGCTCTGCCCGGTAGCTAGATCTGTCTCCACCCCCAGAGTACCCCTGCCATCCCTAGCACCCGTGTTGCACCCTGCCCCCCATTCCCCACCTCCCCTTGCTCTGACTGTGCCATCCCCTGTTCTGAAGCCATCCACACCAAGCATCCCCATCTAACTCTGCTCCCCAACCTGCTCTGCTCTACCAGCGGTGCCAGCCTCGCCCACCACCTTGCATGCCACCCACTGTGCCTGGGCTGGGCTGGTCACCTTGGGCCCTTTCACATGTTCACCATATGGGTCCCCGGAAATGTCCTGGCACCATGCAGAGAGACAGGAGCCTCCCGGTCCACTCTGCCTGCATGTACTAGCCCCTTTCCTCGCTGCCCCCGCCTCTGTCTAGGTCATCCATTCCAAGGCCAGAAGAGACCACTGTGATCTTCTAATCTGAGCACAGGCCACAGAATTTCCCCTCAAAAAATTCCTAGGACAGATCTCTTACCAAAAACATCCAATCTTCATTTAAGGTGATACGCTATTTGCGGCAGGGACTGTGCCTTCTCTTGTAACTGTACAGTAGGCTTTGAGCGCTGCTAGAAACACACACTGGTAACAACTGAAATAGTTAAGCGTTAACTTTTCTGCTGGTGTCATTAGGTTTCAAGTATCGGGGGGTAGCCGTGTTAGTCTGTATCTACAAAAACAACAAGGAGTCTGGTAGCACCTTAAAGACTAACAGATTTATTTGGGCATAAGCTTTCGTGAGTAAAAACCTCACTTCTTCGGATGCATAGAGTGAAAGTTACAGATGCAGGCATTATATACTGACCCACAGGGAGCAGGGAGTTACTTCGCAAGTGGAGAACCAGTGTTGACAGGGCCAATTCAATCAGGGTGGATGTAGTCCACTCCCAATAAAGGATGAGGA
>NC_048304.1:124620199-124645822 GCF_013100865.1 Trachemys scripta elegans | reverse complement strand
TCCTCATCCTTTATTGGGAGTGGACTACATCCACCCTGATTGAATTGGCTCTGTCAACACTGGTTCTCCACTTGTGAAGTAACTCCCTGCTCTCCATGTGTCAGTATATAATGCCTGCATCTGTAACTTTCACTCTATGCATCCGAAGAAGTGAGGTTTTTACTCACGAAAGCTTATGCCCAAATAAATCTGTTAGTCTTTAAGGTGCCACCAGACTCCTTGTTGTTTTTGTAGATACAGACTAACACGGCTACCCCCTGATACTTGGCTCACTTAGGCTTTCAGCCGGTCTGTGACCGGGTCCTCTCACGTGGCCACAATGGAAGGTAAGGGAGGCAAGATCTCCTCATGAAGCAAAAAACTGGCTGAGACAGTAGGGTTGGTCAACATTCACCATGGCTGGTGGCTGGTGCCTTTGTTGCTATGGCCTGTGTTTAGTATATTTATTAATGATCTGGAACGGGAGGACTTGCAGATGACACAAGGTTATGTAGGTTGGGCAGGACCAGAGAGACCCAAATCCAGCCAAGGGAATGGACAACATGAGGGCAAGTGACCCACACTGTGGATAAATGCAAAGTAATGCATGGTGGGGGAGGGGGACTTTCTAAAGTACTCCGACAGAGGCCGGGCAGAGTTGTTGTGTAGTTTTTGGATGTATAATACCAATGTTTGTTTTTAAGCTTTTTTTTATTGATTTTTAAATTTTCACCATTGTGGGAATCCCAGGGGGTGTATGTCAAGCATGTAATGCCTGTAGCTTCTGAGATGCAAAATGTTAAAACGTTATCGGCAAATCCAAATTGTCGATATCCCATGTCAAAATATATAAAGTAAATATCCTTAAATCGACCCTAAGAGGTTCTCAGGCAGCGCTGTTCTTTGCCTGATCAGCACCGATGGAAATATTTTGTCATTGGTTTGCGCATATGGTGAAATCCAAGTTTACTGACACTTACCGATAACAATCTCATCCTTCCACACCTACTCGTACGTTACCTAGGGCCCTAGATGAACTGTATCAGGGCTCTGGGCTCTTTGCTGACAGCTCAAGGAGACCTCAGCTCACGGTGCAGCTATCACTCTAAGCAGGCGTTAGGATGCGTAAGGCAGGGGCTGAGAATATTCTAATGCCAGCAGATAAATCAATGGTGCAACCTCATCTGAGTCCTGAGTGCAGGTCTGAGCACCCCTCTCCCACAGAACTGGAAGTGGGGGTCAGAGGAGTGACGAGAAGGGTCCAGGGCCTGCAGAGCTGCTCTCATTCCACAGAGAATGAGAAGAGCAGGAGTGTTGCCTGGGGCGGGCAATAAGAGGGGCGAGGAGAAAAGTCTGTAAGAAATGACAGGCCACCAGCAGGGAGCTTGGGAGCTGTTGGCCCTGTCCCATAACACACGAACCTGGCCATGCTCACTGAAATGAAGAGGTGGAAATGCTTTCACATGGCAAGATTAGCATGTGGAACTCACTGCCACAAGACATCACTGAGTCTAAAGACTTGGCAAAATGCAGAAAGGGACTGGACATTTTCTATGGATAATAGAAAGTCGCCCTAGCCCTGCCAGAGCATCTCCCAATGGCTATGGGGGGAGGGTACACCTAGCCTTGCACCAACACACTGTCACCAGGGCACAGTGGAGCCTCTTTCCCCTCCCCCCACCCTTGTGTGCACCGTTTCTCTACCACACCCCTCTGGCTCAGGGCAATAACCCACTACCCACATGCTGCCCAAGGCTGAGGGAGAGGCTGAGCCCAGGGTGGGGCCTGTATGGGGCACTGGGGGCAGGCCCTGTGCAGCCCTCCCCCACCCCCATGCAGCTCCAGCTATAGGGAGAGCAGCAGGGCAATTGCTGGTGACCGGGCTGTGGGGGGTGCATGTGGATGGGTCCTGCTGTGCCCAAGCCCGGCTGGTGCCTAGGGAGGGATGGCCCGTGCCTGGCTGTGCCCAAGCCTGGCTGGTGCCTGGATGTGCCTTGCCCGGCTCTGCCCGAGTGGGGGAGGTGTGCCCCTTCCCGGCTGGGGAATGTGCCTTGCCCAGTTCTGCCAGGGAGGGGGGAACAATGTGCCCCTGCCCGGGGGGGGGGGGGGGCCCTGGCCCGGCTCTGCCTGGGGGAGATGTGCCCGGGGGGGGCTGTGCCCCTGCCCGGGGGGGGGATTGTGCCCTTGCCCGGCTCTGCCTGGGGCGGGGGATGTGCCTTGCCCGGCTGGTGCCTGGGGGGCGGGGGCTGTGCCCCTGCCGGGGGGGGGAGGATGCCCCTGCCCGGCTCTGCCCGGGGGAGACGCGCCCGCCCCCGCTGCGGAAGGCGCATCCCTGCCAGCGCCGGGAGGCCGCGGGGGGGCGGCGGCGGCGCCCATTGGTCAGCGGGACCTGTGGAGTCTGGCCGTTGCCATGCCGACCGCGGCATCCTGCGCGTCCCCCGAGCGGGGCGCCGCCCGCCGGGGCTGCCCCATCGCGGCTGGGCAGAGCCCGGCCACAGGCGGCGGCGGGGACGGAGCGGCCGGGGCAGCGGGTCCTGCAGCGAGCCCTGGCGGGGCTCTGCCCGGCCGCTGCGCCCGGGGGGCCCGTGTCTCCGGCGGCAGGGATCGGGGCCCCGGGGCTGGACCCGCCCCTGATGCCCAGGGAGCCTTGGGACCGGGGAAGGGAACTCCCGGGCCCCCCGGCTGAGAAGGGGAGTGGCCGGGTCCTGCCCCTGCCCGGCGCTGCCCGCGGGCACCATGAATCGCTGCCAGCGGCGGTGCCACCGGCAGCTGCGCAGGGCGATTCGCTTCTTCTACCACTTGGTCACCGGGACCCTCTCGCCAGGTAGGACGCCCCGTCGGCGCGTGTCCCTGGTGGGGCCGCGTGGTGGTCCTGTGCCCGCCCGGACGGTGCCCTGGGCCCGCGTCGTGGAGGCTGGCGGTGGGCACAGAGCCCGGGTGGGGCTGGGGTGCGTTTACTGGGCTTGTCTTTAAGGGGCTGAGGCTGGAGTCTCTTAACAGAGGGGAAGGGGGGGGTTGTCAGAGCCCGGGGGGGGGGCTTATGGGTTACGGGAGCTGTTATGGGGGCAGGTGGCGTGGTATGGGGCACCACAAAGGGTTCTGTGTCTGGATGTGCAGGAGATTGGGGACAGGGTTGCTACAGAAGTCAGATCCGCTGTGGGACCAGCGGGGGGTGTGTGTCATTCTCACGCACACACCTGGGGGGGGCAAAGCACTGGGGATTGAATCACAGCCTACCCATGCCCTGTCCTGCCCCCCAGGAGAAATGATCTGGGGGGCTTGGGGCATGGGTTGGGGGTAGGGATCCAGTCTCCCCTCTGCCCCCAGACCAGCTTCATGCGTATGTCTGGCCCCAGCCCTAGGGGTTGCAGGCTTGGGGTCAGTCCTCGGGGAGCCCACACCCTGAGTGCAGGGAGCAGGTTGTCTTTGATGCTGAGTTACAATCCAAACCTCCCCTTTCCCTGGGTCCGGGACACCAGCTGCTGCTTCCACAGCTGCACCAGGAGAGACCCCCACCCTCCCTGGCTGGGCACCTGCCTCAGCCCCTTGCTCTGTGGCTAGGCTCACCCTGGGCACCCCAGCGATATCATTTAGCAAAAGTCACAGACCCGGTGCATGACCCCAGGACTCCCTCTGCCCCACAGGGAAAAGGGGTGAAAGCCTTGGCTCCCGTGCCCCTCCCTGGACAGGGGTCTTCATCCCCCCCACACCCATTCGCTGCCAGCAAACCCAGCCCCCTTCCCCCCGTAATAGGTGCTAGATTGCTCTGGAGGTGTCTCTTGGAGGGGGAGACATCATCCGTACAGAGCAACACCCCAACCCAGTGACGCATGCACAGCCGGCAGCGCTGAGTGACTGGAGCCTGCCCCCCGCCCCAGGGCGTGTCTGCCTTGCTTGAGAGCCATCTGTGCCCTCTGGGTCCAGCTAGTGCCAGGCACGCTGGTTGGGCCAACCCAAGAACTGACCCGAAACCAGAGCCAGCCCTAAACCCCAGACTCCCCTATGCATGGGGCTTGCTGAGCTCTCCCTGGTCCTGTGCAGCCCCTGCCCCTCCAGAGCCCACCTGGCCAGGGGCTGCACCTGGGCTCTCTGACCTGGTCTGCAGACCTAGGTCCTGCTCGACATCTGCACTTGTAGCCACTTCTCCAGCTAACCATCTTGAGCTGCTCACGGGGTGGGGATGCGCAGCGGGGTGGGGCTGTGGCCGGGTCCCCTTCCCCTGGGGATCCCCGATCTCTCCTCCCTGCATTGGGGTGCCACTCATGCTGCCCTGTGGGAGCCCGGCTCCAGTGTCTCGCTCCCTGGGGCTGACGGGGTGGGTGCTGCGAAGGCAGGATGCACTGTGCTCCCTTGGGGGTGCTGAAGCGGGGGGGAGGTGGATCGCTCTATAGCCAGGCCCTTGGGCTCGTACGGCCACGTCGGTGCTGGGTGAGGGCGTGAGACTCGCAGTGTGCCCCGGCCCGTCACACCGTCTGGCTTCGTCGTGTTGTCAGTCTCACTCCACAGGACTGTCTGTGGCAGAGGCTATGAGGAACCCACCGCTTTGGCGCCGTGCCTGGCGCTGGGCTGACAGGCTCTGATTTCACATTCAGCAGCTGTCCTGCCTTGCGGGGGAGCCTGGCACGTCTCGGGAGCCGCTCGGGGCTGGGAGGAGAGAGCATGCAGCCTGGAATGAGTCGGACGCCTGCAGGGGGGCGAGGGGGGCGGCCTCTCTCCTCAGTTGGTGCTGACTCCAGGGTCCCAGTGCAGGGCTGGGGGCTGCTGGAATTGCAGGGGGAGGGGGCTTGTTAAGGGGCATTCTCCTTTCAGTCAGCTGCTCCCAACTGGGGGCTGGAGGTGCCTTCTAGGCCAGCGAGAGCAGGCAGGGATGCCAGCAGGGGTGTGAATTGCAGCAAACCGCGCACCCTGCTGTAAGCAGTACCGATGTGGTGCTCGCTGGCCCTGCCTCTCCTTCCCTTGGCTTTTGGACCAGGGCCAGTGGTCTGTGCTGGGGTGAATGAGAAGAGCCGGGGGCCCATAGGAGGTCAGCTGAGTTTCTGGGCTGCCGCTCTCCTATGCTCATCAGCTGCCCGCCTTTCCCCGCCGCGTGGCCTGGTATTGGGGCTTGGCTGCTGCAGTGACATCCATGCAGGCCTTTCAGAGAAACCGGCACCAGCCCATGTTCTGCGCCTCGGCGGCCGGGAGGTCACATAGCCGCCTGCTCCACCCCTTGGGCCCAGCCGCAGTGGCAGCCAGCCACCCGAATTACAGCATTGTCAAACGCCTCGGCCGCTGGCCAATTGCTCGGCCGTCGCTCTCCCGGTGTAGTCGGCTCACACACGCGGGCTCTCAGCGAGGAAGGCGTAGGTGTCTGACAAGCCGGCAAATGCAATCCCCCGAGCCAACGGAAGTGCAGCCATTTGGAGCCCAGCCCGCTGAGCTCCTCGCTCCGCATCAAGCAATTACAGCCCCATCCGCTCATTCTGGAGGGTGGTGATAACTTCCCGGCCCCACCCCAGAGCATTGCCACGGGCTGGCCCAGCCCACGCCTCCAAGGGCGGCCTGGAGAACCATCACGGCTGGTTCCCTGTTGCTTGCGGCAACTGGCTCTTAATTACACACACTCTGTGTGTGTGTGTGTGTGTGTGTGTACACGCTCGTGCACCCAGGGTGCTACCCCCAGAGGGAAGGGGACGATATCGGGAGTGTTCCCCTGGAACAGTCGGCGGAGTGACCTTCACGTGCCACGTGTCCCTGCCAGCCCAGTGAGAGGGTGACCTTGGCCTCCGATAGCTTGTGAAGGTCCTGGAAGATGCATAGTGCCCGTCCCCCAGTAAGTGGGGTGGGTGGCAGTGTTTGATGAACGGGGTGGGAGCAGATGGATTTTAGCAGAGGAGATGGCTCGTCTAACGCCCTGCGGGGAGGGGGGGGCAGTAAGAAGCCAAGCCAGCCTGATGGATCTGCCGGCATTGGGCAGAGCGAGAAGTCTCTGCTACCTTGGTCTGTTTTTCTGACCTAACATGGGCTCCCGCCTCTGGGGGCGCCCCAGCCGCGGCTGGGAACAAGGCATCCCCTGGGCTCTGTCCGGGTGCGCTCTGAGCTGTGGGGCTGCCTTCCTGCTCACGGCCATTGCCCCCGCTCCTTGCAAGGGGCTGGTGCAGGGCTCTTCCCCCTCCGAGCGTTCTCCAGCCTCGCTGTACGTGTGCGTGGGGCTGAGCCTTGCCGCTCCCCCTTGTGCTGTGCTGAGCAGTCACGCACAGGGGGGCTGCAGGCTGCCTCCGCCCTTCAGGGGTCACAAGGCAGCCTCCGCTCTTTCCATGCCAAACTCAAGTTCCCAGGGACCTTCCCCACCTGCGGGCCCTTTGGCAGTGCTCCTAGCCAGCTGCGCCAGCTCTCGGGGCTGCCTGCCGAGAGACCCGCCAAGACCCCCCCCCCCCCCAGGTCATGGAGCAGCTCTTGGTTGCTTCCAGTAAGGCTGGCTTGGACCCGGTGAGCTGGAGGTGAGCGAGCCGTCTGGTCCCAGCCCTCCTCCTCAACAGCCAGGGGAGATGATCACACCAGCCCCAGCTGGCCAGGGATGGATCCATGAACCAAACCAAAGACACAAGAGAGGAATCTCCCGCCATCCCGCCCAGCCCCTGTGTCCCCCGGGCAGCGTGGGGAGCTCCTCACACCTGGAGGAAAACGAGAGCTGACCCCCCCCCCCGTGGCAATCGGGACTGACGGATAGTTCAACTCTCCAAGCTGGGGTGCCCTTTACACTGTGAGAACAGCCACTCTCCATCTGTTCACACACCGCCTCCAGCATGCTAAATCACTCCCAGCTTCTAGCCAGCCACTCCTGAATCCTATTGCAGAGCGACACCAGCAAACTTCCCGACTTGTCCCCAGAAATGTGCATCTCGTACTGCCCAGCTCTGTCCTTCGGTGTAATACAAGATCACGGAAAGGCCCTCATTTCATTACCAGCCAATGAGATGCACAAACCCAGTTATCTCAAATGGAGGTTCCCAAACACACACTGGCTTAGAGAAAACAATAAAACAAGTTTATTAACTACACAAAGATAGATTTTAAGTGATTACAAGGAATGAGGCATAGAAGCCAGAACCAATTATAAAGAAATAAAAGGTAAAATGCAGACTAATCCCTAACTTAACAATTTAAAGTAAAAGGTTTCTCTCCCCACATGCTTACAGCAGTTGGCTAGATCCCTTCAGCCAGGACCCCTCCCCAAGTTCAATGATGCTTTCTTTTCAAATGTTGTTGAGTAGAGCTGAGGGTAGAGAGGTGATCTGGGGCCTCTGTTCCTCATTTTTGTATCTTTTTCTCCTCTGAGAATCATCTCCAACAGCTAGTCTGTTTACACAGGAACCCTCGCTGTTCCTTTGCCAATATGTAAATCTCTCGCTCACACCCTTCTTCCTGCCAAAGAACGGCCGCTTACCGAAGGGATAGTTCATGTGATTAAGTTGACACCTGGCCGAGGCATCAACGTATCTTTGGTCTCTGAGGAACTGGATTATGCCTGCTTTTCTAAACTTGGAGCATGTCTCAGCAATGTCATACAATAGAATCTTATACCTTTTCATACAATGTTGCCACACACATTTTACCAGGACACTAATGGTCAGCAGATTATGAGTTTTTCACTGACACCTCACATGGTATACTTTTACAAAACTTATCATGGACTTGTAAAAGGGTGAACAAGAGTACAGTCTGTCACGCCCCCATTCGAGCCCCAGGCCCAGTGAGTCAAACAATTAGAAGGGTCACCTTCAAACGGCTGCCCAACCCCGCGCAGCAGGGAATGGGGAGAGGGAGAGAAAAGGTTAACTGAAAATCCAGGAGCACACACCTGTCTTCTCTGCTCCCTCTGTAAACAGGGAATATAGCGTCTCCCTGAGGACTGATGGGCTGAAGGTCCACTTCTGGAGTCTGAGCCTCTAGGCGCTTCCAGGTGCTTCTCTGAGGCCATGAGGGCTAGAAACGTTCTGATTTGTGAACTGAAGGGGAGATTCTCCCTGTAACGCTGCCTGCAGTGACTTGGATGCAGATACCCGACACGAACCAGCCACAAACCCCACAATGGCTGTCAAGTATCAGGGGGTAGCCGTGTTAGTCTGTATCTACAAAAACAACAAGGAGTCTGGTGGCACCTTAAAGACTAACAGATTTATTTGGGCATAAGCTTTCGTGAGTAAAAACCTCACTTCTTCGGATGCATAGAGTGAAAGTTACAGATGCAGGCATTATATACTGACACATGGAGAGCAGGGAGTTACTTCACAAGTGGAGAACCAGTGTTGACAGGGCCACAATGGCTGTGTGACAAACTGGGACTGTTCTTAATGTGGTCTTTGAATGCTGAGTGGGGAGTGTTGCCTGGGAAGGCAGGGGGGTTTGGCTGGGATGGTCTGCATTGGGGGATGGGAGACTGGCCTTGAGGGAGGATACCTGAGCATGTAACATGAGAACCCAGGAAGGGGTTAGAGGCCAGGTGACACCTTTGCCCGGGAAACTGAACAAAGGCTGTGGGAGGGGTCGCTGAAGGAGAGTTTGAGGAGCTGGCTGGTGAAATGGCTGGGAGGCAGACGGGGCTCTGACCTCTCAAGGGGGCTGTGGTGCCCCTGGAACCCCAAGATGCACCTAATTGGTGGGGATCCTGTTGTCTGTACCTGCAAGACCTGTCTTGGACTGTGTTCCTGTCGTCTAAATAAACCTTCTGCTTTACTGAGAGTCACAGAGAATCACAGGAAGCCGGGGGTGCAGGGCCTTGTGTCCCCCCACACTCTGACAGGCTGTGAGTTCTGTACTTAGATCTCACCCACCAATTATCAAGTGTGAGTGGAACAGGCTGACCAGGGCGTCCCAGACAGTCCCGTTGGCTCGCCGGGCTGTCTCGCCTCCCCGGTGAGCTGCCTCTGTGATAGCCGGGCCCTTACCCCAATGATCACAGCAACATTCAGGCTACTCCCCGTCCCAAAGGACCCGTCACTTACCCCAGGTCAGCTGCACCTTAGAGCTGGCACCAGAGACCGCGCTGCTGGCGAATCCTAGAATTACCTATAGACTAAATCTGACGATCGTTTAAGGAAACACGAGTTATTGATAAAGTGAAAGCAGAACTCGGGCTTAAGGAAAGCGACCAATGTGGCGAGACTCCTGATCTTACAATCTCGGGCTGGCAACGTTGGGGCAGCTGCTCCATGAATGGAGAAGCGTCTGTGTCTCTGGGGGTGTTTCCACACAGCCCTGGCCGATGGGGGCGTGGGCAAGGCTGGGAGCTCCTGTTCTAATTTTCCAGGCCTGCCAGTGTGACCCTGCCCCCCGGCCATTCGGCTACACATCCGTCTCTGTGGCTTTGCTTGGGTTTTGACGTGGCTGTCTCGGGCAGGGCGTGAATCCTGTGTCCGTGGCTGCCGTGTTCCTCCCGTGCCCTTAGAGAAAGGGCTTTGGGCTGGGTTGTGAACCCAACTATTCATAAGGTGGCTGGTGCAGAGGCCCCCCCAGCGCCAGCCAATGTTCCCTCTCATTTCTTACGTCCATGTGCAGAATGAATTTTGTTCTGTGGACCAATATAGAGGTGATGGGGGTGGGGCCGAGGGGTTCAGCATATGGGAGGGGGCTCTGGGCTGGTGCAGAGGGTTGGGGTGCAGGGGGGTGAGGGCTCTGGCTGGGGGTGCAGGCTCTATGGTGGGGCTGGGGATGAGGGGTTTGGGGTGTGGGAGGGGGCTCAGGGCTGCGGCAGAGGGTTGGGGTGCAGAGGGGCGAGGGCTCTGGCAGGGGGTATGAGTTCTGGGCTGGGACTGGGGATGAGGGGTTTGGGGTGCAGGCTGCCCCAGGCCTGGGACTGGGGATGAGGTGTTTGGGGTGCAGGCTGCCCCACCACTGGGACTGGGGGAGAGGCCTCTCTCCCTGCCTGTGCAGCCCTTGGTAGCCGGCCGCGCGGCCAAGCAGCTTAGAGGGAACTTAGGCGCCAGCAGGAACTTCCCACCCCCCGAGCTCAGATTTTAACCATGGCCCAGGGAATCGCAGCCTCTCCTCTGTCTGTTGGCAGGGTTCTTGCCAGCTCATCGTGGCTCTGAAACCAGCCATCCGGGGCACACAGACAGCGCAAGCAGAGCTGCTCTCCATCCCCGCCTGGCTGGGCTACAGCTCGGCGCTCCCCCCCCCTTGCAGGCACTGGGCAGGGTTATAATTCTGCCTGCTGCTGAGTCAGTGGGCAGTAGGGACACCAGATCGGATGGGCCAGCGCTCTAGGCCGGGGCGCAGGAGGCAGGATGCCAGGTTAGATGGGCCCATGGTGTCGCTGCTCCTGGCTGGGAATCTTAGACTGCTTTGGAAAGCTGGAGCCCGAGCCTGCCTGCTCCGTGCATGGTGGCGCTGGGCCCTGCAGGGGTGACAGCAGGACCGGGACCAGCGCAGGGAATGCTCTGCAGGGGCCCCCAGGCCAGCCCGCTCTCTCTCTCCGCAATCCCGGTCTCTGAACCGCGCTCGCCCGTTCCGCTGCTCCGGCCCCCACAGGGAGCCTGGGGCTTCGCTATTTGCCAGTTCCCGCCATGGCTCCCGGGCACTGTCACCCTGAACCCTTCCGGCGTGCCGTTCCCTGCCCCCTCCCACGCTGGGGCTGCCTGTGCCGCATCTCGGGCCTGTCTGGGAGGGGAATCTGTCCCAATTCCATCCCCGGCGATGCCACACCGGGCCAACCTCCCAGCAAACCCGGGCAAAGCTGTGGCCGGCATGGGTCCGCTGTAATGCTGCTGATGCCAGCGCAGCACGACCTGTCTGCGTAGGGGCTCATGCTGCGGCTGGCATAGGCCAAATCCCCCCCCCCCGCCCCGGGGGCCCAGCAAGAGCCCGTGGCGTCCGGGCCAAGGACGGGGCTAGGCTGGGGCAAGAGAAATGACTCCATCAATTTACCAGGTTAAAACGGTGACTTCAGCACCCGAAAATAGACCGGCGCCGATATGCTCATGTGCTGATTAATAACGTGCCCCGTCTCTGATTAGCAGCTGGGTAATAAGGGAGCAGCTGTGACCTAAATTTAACTCTCCTAATGGGTGATGGAGAGAGGTTTTTTTTTTTTTTTTTTTTTGGTTCTCAGGCCATCAGCCCCCTGGCTGCTTGGCCCAGGTCCCGCCCTGCTCTGGGAGGAGGCCGGGCTTCCAGCCAGGGAGCAAAGAGCCCCAGGGGACTCTCTGGAGCTGACCAGGGCTAGTAGCAGCTGCCGAGTCAACGGGCTGTGGCCCCCGTGCGGCCACAACCCGCCGTGGGAGCAGAGCTACAGCCCAGTTTCTCCAGGGCTTGTCTCTGGGGGCAGCCAGCGGGGCCCCCCATGGGAATGGGACCCCGCAGCACCCTGGGAGTCCCCGGGGGAGCACGTAGTGCCTGGGAGTCCCTGGAGGAGCAGGGCGGCTTGCCTGGGCCATGCTGAAGGATCCCCTGAGAGTCCCTGCCAGCGTCTGTCCCCTGCTGCCCTCCTGCGGCGGGGAGGGAGTTACAGGGGCTGAGTCGTCCCGGGTGGCGGGGATGACGGATCCGCAAGGAGGCTGCATCCCGTTGCAACTGGCCAGGGTGGCGATGGAAGGAACCACGGTTGGGGGCAGCTCTCCCCACCTGGTATCTCTGTGAGAGCCGCCCCCCACCCAGCTCCCGTGGCTGGCCATGCCATTGGCTAGTGGCCCCGGCCCCACGAGGGGGGACTGCGTGGAGACTGCTCCGACGGCCGCATCTGGGCGAGGGGCCCTGCCCTCGGGCACGGCTGTTTATACCCTGTGCACGACGGGCTGGCGAGGCGGCTAATTTTAGCTCGGTGGCAGCGCTGTGCTTTGGCGGTAGCACCAGCCAGCGGGGGAAGGGGGCGTTCAGAGCCTTATTTTAAAAACCCAGGCAGAAAGTGGGACAGCAGCGTCTGCCGCTCGGCTCCGGCTGGGTCTGAACACGGGCCCGGGGCTGCAGGGGTGAGGGAAGCCTAGAAACACAGAGGTTTACGCACTCGTCTGCTGTAACTCCCCCCGGCCTGGATCTGCCCCCGGGGTCAGTGGGGCCTGCCGGCAGCATGGAGGGGGGATGGGGGGGGTGTCTCTTGCCCCCAGGCTGTCACTGCTCAGGTCTCAGCTGGCGTGAGGGGCTGGGCTGCTGGGGGATGAGTCAAGACTGCTGGGTTCTGATCCGTTGCTGCATCCGGGGTGCAGGATCTGGGTTCTGCACGTGCCCCTGGCCCGCTCGGGGGGATGGATGGAGACCACGGCTCGCCAGAGCAGGTGGGAGCGTCACGAACGCTGCGCTGGCTCAGCTCGGGTCGCCAGGAGAAATCCCAGGGCAGCCGAGGCTGTTTGTAGCTTCCCCTGTATTTGCGGCTCGAGGTGACGGGGTTTATCTTGCCCTGTAACTCATGTGGCAACCACAGCCTGCCCTGCCTTCGCTAGCATCTGGCCTTGGGGTAACTAACTCCAGTGATGAATGCACCTCGTTTTTCCCGTGAAGACAAGGCCTCGGAGGATCTGTCTACACTGAGTGCAAGCCCCGGGTTAGCAGAGCTCGAGGGAGCAGTCCCTGAGTTTGTTAACCTGAGGCGTGAGCAGCTCCACTCCTCTGTCACCCCAGGTGTGGAACTGTTGAGCCCGGACTCCAGCGTCTACACAGCGTTCTGCAGGGACAAGTCCAACCACCCATATCCCAGATTTCCCAGCGCCCTCCCGAAACGGGGCCGCTCGGCCCTTTGGGCGTGGGGCAGCGCGGGAACACGACTGGCCCGAGGACAAAGGAAGTCGGCCTGGGGCATTGTGGGATACTTTTGGTGAGCTCCCAGAGCACAGGTCCAGTGGGGCTGCGTCCGCACTGCAAAGCAACAGGGCTTGAACCCTGGGTCCCGGCTTGACTCAGGGTCGGACTCTCCGCCCCCATGACGCCCTGGGTCCAAGCCTGGGTCAGCGTGACTGGCGTGTAGGCGGAAGAGGGGTTCGGTTTGAGGCTGAGTTTGAACCCGGGGCTTACGCTGCAGTGTGGACGTGCCCTGGGGAACTCCTCCCCCAGGGGCTGGGAGGCGACAGGCCAGAGGGTGAGGGGTCTGGGAGAGGCTCCTGAGCGTACATTGGCCGCAGAGGCCCTGTGTCTCCGCAGGCTGCTGGTGAACTGTCTCGGGCTGGCTCGTGGGGAGGGGCTAGGCCGGCCCCCCTCTTGTGCCAGCTGGCAGTGCCGGGCTCCCCTGGGCCGGGTGGTTATTTTTAGACGGGAGCTGTGTTAGATGAGAGCAATTACGGTAATTGGTTTGGGAGCTCGGCTATCGTGTGTCGCTCCCGACCCCTTTGCGGGGAGGCAGCGAGTCCCAGCCCAGCGCCCGCGCTGGCAGGGGGGCGCTGGCACCGGGGGGCACCGGGGCAGACGCCAGGGATGGAGCCATGGAGAGGGCATCCCCACACAGCGACAGCCTGCTCTACGCCTCGCTGATCGTCATCCTCCTCCTTATCTCCTACTGGTTCACCACCAAGTGCTTCAAGATCATCAGCGGCATCGACGGTAGCGGGGGCAAGCGGGGGGCCCAGGGGGATCTGGCGGGGGAGGGCAGGGCTGGGTCTGCGCCGGGTTGGGGTGACCCGAATCCCAAGGGGTTTCCCAATCGCCCGGCAAGGTGTGTCTGTGGCTGTGGCTGCCAGCCTACCGGGCGGGTTATTCCCTGGCTCTTCCCCGGCCCGCTGTGTTTGTACCGTGCGATGCCAGAGGGCGGCTCCCTGGCAGTGCCCCGCTCTGGCAGACGGAGCTGGCCGTGGCCTGGCCGCCCCTACGTGGAGACGGCTGCCCTGCCCGCAGGCGGTGCTCAGTCCTGGCTTCCCCCTGTCCCAAAGCAGGCTGTGGCGTGGCCGGGGCAGGCTGGCGAGGGGTCTGGTGCCGTCACTCTTACGCTGGGGATCTCCTGTGCCAGCCCCAGGCTGCTCTTGGCTGGGAGCCCCTTGGGGCGGGACCTATATCTGCATTCGTTTCATTCGCCTGGAAATGGGTATTTGGAGGGGTCGGGTGCACTGGGCGCCCCAAGGGGCTTCTTACCCCCCCTCCCCCCGATTCCCTGTCCCCGTCCTTCTGAGCCGGCACCGGTGGGGCTGGCAGCTGGAGTGTAGCCTTGCGTTGTTTCCTTTAAGGGGGAGTACAATGGGGCCGGGGGGTGCAGGGCACTTCACCTCTAGGGCGGCGCTCCGTGTCTGTCTGTCTGTCTGTCTGCTCCCACCCCTGCAGCGTCCGGCCAGGCACAGTCACTGAGGCTCGCTGCCGGCCGGGGGCCAGCGGTGTGATGCGAGTTGCTAGTTCTCAGCCTGGCTCCCAATAGGCAGCTGTCCACGCGGCACCACCAACCCTCAGCGCTGAGCGGCCCCGTCGGGCAGCCTCCCCAGGGGGCCTCTGGGAAAGCCAGGGCTCTGGGAGGTGCTGAATCCCACCTGGAGGCCCACCAGCCGTCTGTCTGCCGGGAGTCCGGGGAGGTGGGATTCAGGCCTGGCCTAGGTGGCTTCTCTGGCTCCCAACCAGGTTCGCTAGCAGGGTGCCCAGCCAGCCCCCCGCTGGGCTGTTCCCAGCCAGAGCCCGGGGTTGAACCTCCCCAATGACTAAAGCCCTTGGGGTGCTTTAACGAGGCCCGGGGGGTGTGCAGAGAGCTCCCCAGGGACTGCGAGACCTAGAGCAGATGCAAAGCGCCATCATCATCTGCCCTAGCCCCCCCGTGCAACGAGCGGGGGTGGGCTCAGCTGTTTAGGGAGCCCCCCTGCAACACAGCTCAGAGCAAGACCCCGGCACTCCGCGGAAGCCGCATTTCCCTCCTGCAGGGAGGGGCCCGTCTTCTGGCCGCCCCGCAGCGCCTGGGCTGAAATTAAACACTGGAGGGTTTTAAGAAATTCAACATGGAAATTAATAATTCAATCAGCACAGCAGCTGCCGTGTGATTTATCTTGTTTGTAAATCTTCTGCGGAGGAGGCAGGTTGTGGTTGGGGGATAAGCAGGCTAGCTAGGATTCTGTTCCACCAACCAGCCTGGATGGAGCTAGCTGTTACTAGTAACAATTGTCATTGTTAGGTTTCAGAGTGAACACCCTGGTGCTGTTACAGTGCAGCCCGGTGGAAAGGGGGGGAGACCCCTTGTTCTAGCCTCCAGCTGTGGGGGGAGGTGAGATCTGGCCTCATCTCCCCAGCGTGGCGCTGGGACAGGGGTCCTGGTGTGGCCTCTCCCATGCACGTCTGCCCACGATCCGTATCCCCAAGCACCAGGAGTCTCCCGTGGCCTGAAAGGGCCCAGGGCCAGGAGGAAAGCAAACTCTGTCTTGACAAGGGGAGATTCCTTCCGTGGCCAAGCTGCTGTGGGGGCTAACGGCCAGCAGGCCTGCATCCCTCGCTGAAGGGACGTGAGGTGAGCTGGGCTGGGGCTGCTGCTAAAGTCCGATCCCGATTCCTAGACGGCAGAACCAGGCAACCCCCCTGCACGCGCGTGCACACACACCCACACACACGCGTGCGCACACCCACACCACACCACACAAGGGAAGAGAGAGCTGCCACAGGCAACGCAGTGTCTGTTTCTGGGCTTGCCTTTCGTTTGTAACCTCTCTGCTGGAGAAACCCGGGCCCAGCCCACGGTCTCCTCAGCCACCCCGAGACCTGGCAAACTTGTACCAGCGTCGGGCTGTTCGGGGCGTTGCATTTAGGGGCCTCGTTTTGGTGAGAGTCTCGCAGCAGCCGTTGGAAAATCTCCAGGCGTAGCGGGCTAAGCCAGATGCTTCTTAGACAGAAGGCAAACGGGGGGGACAGGAAACAAGGTGGGGAAGGGAAAGGACACGGGGGGGGGGGGGGGGGAGACAAAGACACTTTCCGGGGGGGCTTTAGCTGGAGCTGCTGGCGGTGGGGTGTCACCTGGGTCTCTCTGGCCCAGTCTGCCAGGATATCGCTCAGCATCAGGCCAGGAACCCAAGGGATGCTCCCTTCTCTCGGCTTCCAACCGCCATCCTGTCTCTCTCTGGACTCCAGCCCCGTCACCAGAGACCTCCCCTTCCTGCTCCACTGCCCAATCTGTGCCCGCTGCTCCGGGTTCCAGCCCAGTGACCCTCTGCCCAGCAACCAGTGTCTGCTCACGCTCCAACCTGGCTGCTGAGTCCCTGGGCAATTTCCTACTTCTCTGTGTCTTCTCCCTGCCTGGGGCTCCCCCTCTCGGGGGCTTGCCAGAGGCTGTGCCCCAGGTGGGATCCCAGGGCTGGCTGCCCCCAGGACTCCTCGGCTGGGGGTGACTGGAGAGCTCCTCCCTGCAGCCCCCTCGTTCTGGCTTTACACCAACTCAGCTTCCTCCGCCAGCCCCGACTCTCCCCCAGGTGCACCGGGCACAGGCGAACGGGCCCTTTTCACCTGCCCAGGACGGGGGTGGGGTGGAGACCCCGCCACGCCCCTGCTTGGCTCTCGCTAGGCCCAGCTCCGCCCCGGGCGTCGGTGTGGAGTCTAGATGCTGTGGACAGACGCCCGTTCCCCTGGGCTTTGCCTCCGTTCAGCACAGACCTCGTCCACACACGCGGGTTCGCCTGGGCGCCGGTTTGGCTAGATCGGTGTGAGAGCCCCCCTCCCCTGAGCTCCCCGCGTGGCCCGGCTCAGAGCCCCCCAGGACAGGAAGGAACCCCGTGTGTGGGAGGCCGATGGGGAGGGAATGCGCCTGATGCCCCGCGCTGGCCCGGATTCCCTCTCCCACTGGTCTTGCTCCGGCGCCCGCAGTGGCACTAGCACCGCCGGAGGCTGTGGGCAGCGAGGAGAGTGATGCCCTTTGTCTGGAGGGCCCGGGCGAGGCCCTGGGTTTGCAGGCCCCAGTCTCGGCTCGCTGACCAGGATGGGGCCACGCAGTGTCTCCAGGGGGTCCCCTGCATGGTGACGCGGGTGGTGGTGCGTGTCACGCTGCCCGGCTGCTAGCTGCAGCCGGGGGCGACTCGCCCATTTGCTCCCATCGCTGCGGGTGACTCTCTGGCATTCTTGGCGTCATTGCGTCTGCCTCTGGCTCCCCGGCGTGCAGCTCCGGCAGCGTTCGCTGGCACGACTCCTAGGAGCTGCTAGAGGGGGGCACTACGTTCCGACCCCCCTGCCGCCGCCGTGCTCCCCACGCCCTGGGAAATGCATTGCCGGGCTCCAGCGATGCTACGCCGGGTCCCTGATCGGGCCCGACGGAGCCGCCAGCGCGTGTTGCCGCGTGCGGTGAGCGTATAACACCCTCCTCTGGAAGCCCGGCGAGCGGCCTGCGCGGTCCGGCGCTCCTTCATTGCCAGGCAGTACGTTGGGCAATTCAGAGAGCTGGCAAGCTGCCCTCTGCTGACGAGGTCTCTGTCCCGCCCGGTTAGCCTGGGGGCCGCCGGGAATCTCACGTCGTTCTCTAGTGTCCCGCTACGTGCAAATCACCCGCTCGGATCCTTTCCCTTCCCTAGCACCACTGCTGCCTGGCCGGGGCAGGACGCCCCCGGCTGCTCTCCTGCGATGCGCAGGGCCAGATGGGCCCCGAGGATCGTGCTTCGCTTTTCTGGCCTCAGGCTGTGACGACCTGGCCTCCTGCGCCGCAAATCGCATCGTGCCAGGGGTGTGATCTCCTGGCATCGCGGGAGGGCGGGGGAGAGAGTGGAATTGGATTTCCAGGTCAGGGGCAGGTGCCAGATGACTCTACCCCTGCCCTGCCTGTGGGGCTGGGTTCGCCCATCTGTCTGTCTAGAGTCCCAGGCTGTCGGAGAGGGGAGAGATGCTGCTTCCTAGTGCATGAGTCAGGACTCTCCTCTGCGGGCAATCGATGCAGCACAGCCCGAGAGCAGGCACCCGAGGGAGCAGCCCGGCGTGTGCTGCCCTGACAGTGTCCTCCCCAGCCCAGGGAACGAGGCGCAGCCCTGCCGGGCACACCTGTGATGGAGGGAGCTTGCAGCGAAGCAGGGGATTTGTTGTGTCGGTCACGCAGCCGGGCGGGGTGCGTGGCACAGTGCGTGGTCCCTGTCCCCTGGGAGCCGACAGCCATTGGCATGGGTCCAGCCCAAAGGGGTGAATCGCCGGCTCTCCAGGCTCAGGGAGGGCAGGCCGTGGGCTGCAAGGGGAGCCCCAAAAACAAGCGGGGAGGCTGCGCCGCTCAGAGGGGGCAGCAGGAGTCGGAGCTTTGCATTGTCCAGCTGCATTTGGGGTGTTCCCTGGACTGGGTACGGGGGCCTCGGCCGGGCCCTGAACCGCCCCCACTGGGTCCTGGTGGCAGGACTGAATAGGGGCTGTTTGCAGGACTCCGGGGCACCAGCGGGCCCATGGGCAAGGCACTGAGTCTGCCTGGCAGCGGGGCCCCGGCCCAGTGTTTGTCAGAGCCGGGGGGGGGGGGGGGGGGGGAGGCAGGGCTGCAGCTGCAACAGCCTCTGGGTAGATCTCAGCCAGCCAGGGACCACATGCAGCGAGTTCGGTCACTTTCCATCCCGCCCCTCTGCACCCTTGGCCACAGTGTAAGGAGAGGCCAAAGACTGCAACAGCAAGGGGGCTGCAGGTCGGGAGTGAGGGGCGCCGGCAGAACTAGGAGGGGGGGCAAGGACTGGACTAGCATGGGGCTGCGGGTCGGGAGTGAGGGGCACCGGCAGAGCGGTCGGGGCTGGGCCGGCAGGGGGCTGTGGGTCAGGAGTGAGGGGCACTGGCTGGGCTGGCAGGAGGCTGTGGGTCGGGAGTGAGGGGCACCGGCAGAGCTGTCGGGGGCTGGGCCGGCAGGGGGCTGCGGGTCGGGAGTGAGGGGCACTGGCTGGGCCAGCAGGGGGCTGCGGGTCGGGAGTGAGGGGCACTGGCTGGGCCGGCAGGGGGCTGGGGGTCGGGAGTGAGGGGCACTGGCTGGGCCGGCAGGGGGCTGCGGGTTGGGAGTGAGGGGCACTGGCTGGGCTGGGCTGGCAGGGGGCTGCGGGTCGGGAGTGAGGGGCACCGGCAGAGCACTGGGCAGCGGGAACTCAGGAGGGGCTGCAGGCCGGATGCCATTGGAAGCCCGGGCTGCTTGTTCCGTCGGTGACCAGGGAGGGCGCTCTCCGGCTGGGGCCTGGGCGCCGCACCCTGCATGCGGCCAGGGTGGAGCCAGCCTGGGGAGGGGCCCGTTTTCTAGCCCCATAGACCGGCCACCCCACTCAGTGATATGTGGAGAAAGGGCGCCCCCTTGTGGCAATAAATTTGAGTGGCAACATTGCAGAGTGTGGTGGTGGGGGGTCCGTCTCAGCCCCGTCCGGGCAGACACCGGCGCTGATCGCAGAACTAAACATTGATGGCAGCTTAGGGACAAGGGGTCCCGACTTGGTCGCACTTCTCCTGTGCACACAGAGGAAAGGCCGGACCAGCGACAGGCGGACTTGGTGCTTTAACGGGGCCAGTTTCACAAAGCTACAAACAATTATGAGCCGGACCAGCTGGGAAGCAGAATTTATTCAGAAAAAAGTGACTGATCATTGGGAATTGGTTAAGAACACTTTGCCAGATGCCCTGAAAGCCACGATGGAGGAAGAAGGGTGAACTGGTTAAAGGGGACCAGGCTTAGAGGTAGGGTTACCATATTTCAGGTTCCCCAAAGGAGGACACTAAGGGGGAGCTGGACAGGGGGTACAGTTAGGGGAGTTGGAAGGGGTACCTGTGGCATGGGTACTCACTGGAGGTGGGGCGGGGGGCAGTGTTGCTCCCTGTCACAGTGGCAGGGCAGCTGGCACAAGCCCGGGATGCAGCGACAGCCGTCAGTCAGCACCTCCCTGTGGAACCCCCTCCCCAAGGCTAGGAGCCAGGACCTGGGTGGGTAGGATCCGGCAGCTGTGGCTGCAGGGGAATGAACCAATCAGCTGCCGATGCAGGGGAGGGACCAATCAGGAAGTGGGCCAATCGGGGCTCTTTCTGAGTTGCAGCATCTGCTCTAAAAAAATCCCAGATACTGCATGTTATTTGAAAAATCCACCTGGACAGAGGACGGAGCCTCAAAAAAGAGGCAATGTCTGAGAAAACCTGGATGCACGGTAACCCTATTTAGAGGGGAAGTTAAGGAAGCTATAAAATCACTCTCTCTCTCTCTCTCTCTAGAGAGATAACAAATGGAAGCAAGGGGAAGTTGATAGTAATGAATATAAATCAGAAGCTAGGAGTTGTAGAAAATTGATAAGGGAAGCAAAGGGACACAGAACTCTATGGCCAGCAGAAGGCATTTTTAAGTGTATTAGGATCAAAAAGAATCCTGAAAATGGTACTTGTCCATTTGTCATGGACTCGCAGATCGTGCCCACTCTTGGCCCCGTGCGGTCCATGGGGGGTGCCCCTTTCACTGAGACAGCCCTTCTCAGGGGTCCACTCTCTCTTGGGGTTAGGCCCCTCCACCTCCTGGAGCCGCACCTCTCTAAGCCTTAGCATGTCTGTCTCTCGCCATGGGCCCCCTCAGGGAGTCCACTCGTTCTGGACCCCTGGGGCCTCCACCCCCCAAAGGGTTTATGGAAAATAGGTTCTGTCAAAGTAACTTAGTATCTGGTTTTTGAAGAGATTCCAAGTTTGGTTTTAAGGGTGATGGTGTTGACGTACTAGACTGCTGTAAGGTGTTTGACTTGGTACCGCACAACATTTTGGTTAGAACAATATAAAATTCCCATGGCCCTCATTAACTGGATGAAAAGCTGCCTGGCTGTGAGGCATCAAATGTAACAGTAACTGGGGACACCTCATGGAAGGGGTGCCTTTCCAGTGGGGTTCTGCAGGGACAGATTCGTGGCCTGTGCTAATTAACACGTTTTTATTAACGATCTATGCAGCGGTGGTGTAGCCATGTCGGTCCCAGGACATTAGAGGGACAAGGTGGGTGAGGTCGTAGCTTTTATCAGACCGCTGCTGGTGGTGACAGTGACAAGCTCTCGAGCTTACACAGAGCTCTTCCTTCGCTCTCAGACGTGTCACAGCTAAATATCTGGTGGAACAGACTGTTTAGCATAAGGAGTTAACACACATTTCAAGGGACCATTCAAGGTGAAGTGGCCTGTTAACACCCTCCAGTCATGGTGGGAGTTGGGGATGGGGGGCTAGTGAGTTACAGTTTGTGGTAATGAGCTATAAATCCCATGTCTCTATTAATCCATGATGTTTAGTGTCTAGCAAAGTGATACATGTAAGCTCCCAGGCTCGCCCTGTGAAGATGTTGTGCAGGTTTCCTCCGAGGCTGAGGACTGAGAGGTCAGCGACAGAGTGATCGCTGTGTGAAAAGTGTTCGCTCCCAGGTGACCGGGTGGGTTTGTCTTTTATCATTTTTCTGTGAGAGTTCATTTGAGAGCGTAGGGATTGTCTGGTTTCACCCACAGAGTTGGAAATCTGTGAGCAGGGTTCGGTTGTCTGTCCAGGGAATGAGAATATCCTGGCTGGAGCTCAGGGGTCTCGTTGGTTTCCTGGTGCACTTGTCCCGAGGTGACCCGTGAAGAGGTCAGCACCCCGGGGAGCCGTCCTAGCCCCCAGGGCTGTTCCCTGGGTCCCAGCCCAGCCCCGCCTGCTCTCTAGCAAAACCGCTTCTCAGCAGCCGGCTGGATCCTGCCACCCAAAGTCACCACGACCTTGGGCACCCACCAGCCCTGCCCCCGGCCCCACTCCCTGCTGGGGGGAGTTGATCCCGTTCAGCTAAAAGAAGAATCACCCTGAACATTCACCCCATACTAGCCACCACCTGCTCCTGCCCCAATTCCCCTCACCCCGGCCTGGCCCCACTGCTCCCCTGAGTCCTCCAGCCCGGGATGCAGCCGGACCTGCGTTAAACTGGGCCCTGAGACTTGCCCTCTCTGCTGCCTGGAGGAAGGTGACCCTGTGCCCACAGCACCAGCCTGGGAGCCAGGACTCCTGGGTTCCATCCCACACGGGCTGATTCTGGCCGAGGAGCCATGTCCCTGCTCCGTGCCTCAGTTTCCCCCGCAGTTACAGGGGACAGTGACCCCGAGGCTGCCCGCTCTGCCATGGAAATGCCGAGCATCAGTACTGCCACGCCCAGCTGCCCTGCTCTGGCCATCGCTTGGCAGGGAACGCTCCCCGAATCCCAGAGCAGGGTCTGTCCCCTGCCAGGGGCTGGGCCCGGGGGGTCAGTGCCCAGTGCAGGCAGTGGGGGCCGGGGAGGTTCAAGGGGCTGGACTGTGAGCCCCAGGGGCTGACTCCTCTCCCTAGAGCCGAGGGAGCCTGGGTGGCAGGTGGGCTGGTCCCGACCCCGCTCCAGCCCTGCCCCAGCCTTGGGTCCACAAGGCCCAGTCCCTCTGTGGCCTCTGCTAAGGGGCTGCTGGTGCCACGTGCAACCAGAGGCTTTGGTCACAGCCACGAAGAATGGGACCCACCAAACAGCCAGCAAACACGAACCCCGGGGCTTGCTATCCACTCCGGCGGGGACAGAGAGAAGTGGGAGGAGGAGAGTCCTGTCCCTCACGGCCAGCCCCCTGAAGGGCAGATCCATTCACCTGCGGAACTCGCTGCCGCAGGACCATAGCGAGGCACAGAGAGAGCCAGGCAGTCGGGTGACCAAAGCAAAGGAGCGTTGGTGTCAATGGCTGTAAAGCCAGGTGCATTCTGGGACCTGAGTCCTGATACACACTAACTGGGAGGGGGGCAAGGCAAGAGGGGGGAAGGCAGCAGACCCCTCCCCACCCCGAACTGTCCCTATGCCCCCTGCATGCAGGCTGGCACAGTTCTGGCCCCCAGCCTAGGTGGCATGTTGCTCTCCTCCCATGCTGTGCCAGGCATCTTGAGGGTAGGCATCAGGCAGAGGATGGCACCGGGGGAGTGCATGCCCCCCCCCAATGGCTGGCTGGGAGCAGCACCGGGGGGGGGGGGGGCACAGAGGATGTACCGGAGCCGTTCCTCCCTGTGGATGTTTAACCCAGCATCCCCGGAGGGGAGCTGAGATCCTCTTAATATCTGTGGCCCGTTTGCTTAGCAACCGCATTAAGCAAATCGATGGAGGTGGTGTCATTGGAATGGGAGGGCATGGCTCCCCCCACCCCCCCGCACTGCCTCCCTCACTCCCTCTCTACTCGCACACGTCCTCCAGCCCCGCTCTAGCAAGGTGGACGGCTCCTTTGGGCTGCCTAGGACTGGCCAACTCTCTGCCCGGCACAGTGGGGCACCCCTGCCGTGGGGTTCTGGACGGCAGGGGCTGGTCCGGTGCCGGATGGCGGGGGCCCCCCAGGAGGAGGGGTGAAGGCTGATGCCCCCACGGCAGGCCTGGTGGCTCCGTGGAGATGCATGTCCCGGCGGTCGTGGCGTCTGGCTGATCGGGGCGCCGGGGGAACTAGCCGGTCGGGGGCCGGGGGGGCCATGCCCTGAGCTCCCCTCACCATGAACCTGGAAGGGCTGGAGGTGATCGCTGTGCTGGTGGTGCTGGTTCTGTTTGTCAAGGTGCTGGAGCAGTTCGGCCTCTTTGAACCCGTCTCCTTGGAAGGTAATGTGGCGGGCGCAGCGCTGGGGCACGGGCCAGCCTGGGCTAGCGAAACCCACCGGCCTCTCGGTGCCTCACGGGAGGGATGATGGGGTGAGCAGGGGTCAGCCTGGACAGCCAGGGCTCTGCCCGGTGCCCCAGCTTGCCAGCCAGGGTCCGGCAGTGCCCAGCAGTTTGCGAGGTGCCCAAGCCCCTCGGTGCCCTGGGGCTGGGAGTTGGCTTGAGCCCCCAGGAGAAGGCAAGGGGCTCTCTGCTCCGAGCGCAGGAATCTCACAGTCCAGGGCAGGGCGAGACGCTGCGCCCCACGGGCAGCGCCCCAGTCCAGATGGGCACTCGAGCAGACCCCCACCAGAGTCCCGGCAGAGGCAGGGACTGAAAGGTGAGGGCCTGGGCTTGCGTAGCTGGTGCCTGTGCCCACGCGGGCGATAGGGTCGTGAGGCTGTGCGAGGGATGCCTTTCGGGTGCCTGGGGGAGGGTGGAGAATCCCAAACCCTGTAGCCAGCCTGCGCCAGGCCCTGGGGATGCTGCCCTCCCCGGGCAGGACGGGCGAGGTGGGGCGAGCTGGGCTGCGGGTGTCTAGCTGCTCAGCTCTTCTGGGGTGGGGGTGGAAGGAGCGGGGGGCTGGGCTCCCTCTAAGGCCCCGGTGAGTTCAGGGTGACCTGCAATGGTGGGGGGGCCCAGGGCCCCATGCACGTCCCACAATCCGCTCTCCAGGGCGGCGCCCTCTGGCAGTGGGGCTCCTCCCCCAGGACCGGTCCCGCGGCCCCCCAGAACCGGGGTACGCTGGTGTGGACCATGGTCCCCATGTGGCCTCGGGGCAGAGCCTAGGGGTGTGGAGGGCTGGGTAGGGCATGTGTGTGAGCCTCCCCTCCCCTCCCCTGGGTGCATTTGGAACTGCTCTGCTGTGTGTCCTAGCCCCTGCGTGCTGGTGGATCTTCATGTAGGTTGGCTGCGGGAGCAGGGGGGCGGTCTGAGCTCTGTACTTGGTGACCCCATGGAGCTGTGAGTGAACCAGGATCGGGGTTGGGAGAGCGTGATACAACCCCCTCCCAACCACCCCACCCCCTGTAGCGGTCGGGAGCCTGGCCCCATCAGAGGCCCCTGATGAGCTGTGTCCAGTCCCGGTGGACAATCAATGGACAGGCTTCCTCCCCCAGCAGAGCGCCAGCCTGCGGAACTCACCGCCGCAGGAGCCTCATGGCACCAAGTCCTGCAGCTGGGGCCAGCCAAGGTCGGGTCTGAGACATCCCTCCCCATCCAGCTGCCCCGTGGGCTCGGGCTGGCCTGGGAGCAGCTAGCCGTGCTGCAGAGACCTTCCAGGCTAGTCCTGTCTCAGTGGCACAGGCCCCCCCACTCCTTGTGCCAGCCTCGGGAGCTCTCTGCAGGACCCCGCTCCACCTAGGAATCCCGTGGGGCCACAGCCCCCTACCGAGCCCGACTCCCCCTCTGCGCTCCATTCAGGTGCTGGGGAGTGTCCTTTGCCGGGGTGGGTGGCTTAGCACAGCCGCTATCTGAGGGCCGGAAGCCGTCTAGTACTTCCCTCGAACCCGCTCAATCCGCCCGCACGGCCCCGTGCTGGCAACACGCAGAGTTTCCAGGCACTGCCCCACTGGGCAGCTCCAGCACAGAGCCGGGAAGCAGCCGGCCCCCGGTCAGGCAGCAAGTCGGGCGGAGCTGGGGAGAGAACCCAGGAGTCCTGCCTCCCACAGCTCCCATGGGGAGCTGACCCCTAGCCCCACCCCCACTCAGGTCCTTGCAGCCAGACAGGGCCCCATGTCCACCTCACCCCCCCTGCCCTGGTGCTGGTCTGGCCGCCCCAGCAGCAGGTCTCGTCTCCTCTCCAGACCAGTCACTGGAGGGTGACAGTGAGTCTCAGGTTAAATCCATTCGCAGCCTGGGCCCCTCAGTGCAGCTCCCCTGCTGCTCCCGTCTGACCCAGCACGGACCTCTTCCTGTCCGTTCCCAGCTCCGCCGATGACCCCATGGGCTCCCTCAGCCCCCTGACAATTTCAGCCCTGGACTCCACCCCCCCAGCTCTGCCAAGTCACTATCACCATCTCCATGGGGAAACTGAGGCATGGAGGGGTGGCGCCTGCTCGTGGTCACTCGGTGAGTCTGTGCCAGGGCTGGAAATAGAACCCAGGAGTCCTGGCTCCTCATCCGGGGTTTGATATCTATGGATGAAGCCACCCTGACTCCACATGGTGGAGCCGGAGGGAGTGAAGGTGGCGGGGGGGGGGGGGGGG
>NC_048304.1:124596668-124620102 GCF_013100865.1 Trachemys scripta elegans | reverse complement strand
CCCCCCCCCCAGCACTCAAGCCTGCACCTCCGGCTCTGCTACCGTGTGGCTGCTCCCTGCATCTGGCCTTGTCCAGGGGGCCATGCCCTGGGCAAAGCCTCTTCCTGTCCCCGTGGCGACAGGAGGGGGTGTCCCCGTGGCGACAGGAGGGGGTGTCCCCGTGGCGACAGGAGGGGGGTGTCCACCAGCCCTAGGGCAGTAGCTGAGAGTTCTGCTGTCCATGTCAGACATCAGAACCCTCCTGCGGCTGGTGGGGAGCTGACGTAGCCCCACGGGGCCTGTTCTCCTGCCCCCCGGGTGGCTGGGGAATCCCCCCGCCCCCTTGGCTGAAGCTGGCTCTTCAGGGGGCAGGGCCCTCCGCCTGCCTGTGCCGTGCTGGGGCTGCCGATCGCCCCTCGCACCCGTGCAGGGAAGGGCGGTAGCTGCCGTGGGGCCCAAAGCTGGCCCACGCCCCACGGTCCTGGCCTGGGCACGTCTGCGGCTGGGCCAGGGAGTGAGGGGCAGCGAGTGGCGCGATGGTGTCTCCGCACGCGTCCCCCAAAGGGCAGTCCCCCCCGGTGAATTGGCTGCCGCTGCGGATCGAGTCTCCAGGGTGGCCCTTGGAGGGCGGAGGGGGCAGCATCGCTGGGCCGCTCTTGCTTTCACTGCCTCGAAAGCCCCCTGCCCCTCACCACCCCCCACCCCTGCTCCTGCTGTCCCATTGGTGCAGGAACATTCGCTACAGCCCCCCCCCCATTCCCCTGGTGCTGAACAGCTCCCCGCTTCCCCCGGGGGGAGGGAAAGGAACCTGCAACTGCAGACCTGGCCCCAGGGCTTAATTTGTGCCAGGGCTAGCCAGGCTGGGTCGTAGCCCCGGCACCTCCGGGCCTGGCGGTTCGTAGCCCCGGCACCTCCGGGCCAGGCTGGGTCGTAGCCCCGGCACCTCCGGGCCTGGTGGTTCGTAGCCCTGGCACCTCTGGGCCTGGCGTGCCAGGTATGAAAGTAAAAATATTGCTTGCACCCCGACACCTCTTTCATTACAAATGAAGCACTGCCTGGCTCCCATGGAGACGCTGCCCCCCAGCTGTGGGTTGTACGGGGGGGCACTATGGGCTAAGGGTGCAGATGTCAGGACATGTATCATGGGGGGCAGGGGGTAGGGCTGTGCCGGCGATGGGGGGTCGGGGCTGCTAGCCCAGGGAGGGGGCTGGAGGCCGTACTGTGCTCCTCTCCTAGGATTTTCCCTTTTCTGTCTGAGGATCTCCGAGCACTTTGCAAACTCGCTCCCTGTCTCCGACCCACAGCTGGGGAGACGGAGGCCTGACCGACGGGCAGTGTCGCCCCATGGTTAGCACATAGACTTGTGCGGCAGCGGACCTGGGTTCTGCTCCCCCGGCTGTGTGACCTCGGGCGAATCGCTCCCCCCAGTGTCTCCACAGCTGTGCAATGTTCGGAGGCCCAGGGTGGAGTGAACCTTATTTCATGCCGGGGGGCATCCCCTGTGTCTTAACTCGCAATGCCGGGGGGGGCACCCCGCTGCCTGTCGAGCGCCCCCTGCTGCTCCCTCCCCTGTCTCCTCACCAGCTCTGCGCTGCCCCTGCCTTCCCCAGCAGCAGCAGGCGCCAGTAACCGGCAGGCACACAGTCACTTATATCTGTCCCCGGGGACGAATTTCCACCCCTCTCCTCGAGCAAATTTTCCTGTCCCCGGCACTCTCCCCCCGCCCCCCCCGGCCACCTCCCCCCATGCATTATTTACGAGCCCTGCCAGGGCATCGCTGTGACCACAGAGAGCCCGGCTGCATCGCGTCGGCGGGTGAACTAATACAGCTAATGGCTTCAGGCTGCTAATGGAGCGCCAAGGCCCTGCCATCCCTCTGGCCGATCGATGCAGCCTGCCCTGCTCCCTCCCCACCCCCGCAGGCGTGCGGAGCTGGCACCGCTGGCCAAAAGCGCCCGATGCTGAGCTAGGGCATCAGGGCTTGGAGCTGGGATCCTGTTCTGCTCCCCTCCCCCTCTGTCCCCCAAAGGTGGGAGCCAGAGCCCCCGTGAGCGGCCCTGGGTGACTGGGATGTAGAGAGCGATCCGTTCGTGTGGCTTGGCCTTGTGGGGACCTGAGTGGGACATTCCATGGGGCTCTTAATGAGGTGGCTGCCTGTCAGTGGTGGGCATCTTGTGGATGGAGCTAAGGAGATGGAAGCAGGCACTGCCCTGGCACCCGGTCTGCTCATGGGCTCCGGGTACAACTCACGTGCACCACGCCCGATGAACGTGCCAGCTGTTGTTCCTGTGAGCGGGGTGTGGGGGGATAGTACCGGAGCTGCTGGGTCTCATGTGGGGTTCTCTCCCTGCCCCCTGTGCCTTGAGCCCGTGGGGCCAGGCATGCTTTCAGTGCCAGGCACCTTTGGCCAGTCGGACTGCACCGTGCACCCCAGGCCGCTGGCTTGTCCAAAGGGTGCCCCTCCCCCGATCTCTGCTGGATGATGACTGGGGCGCACGCTCCACTGTGAAACTTTTCCCACCGCCCCCAAGCTGGCCTTCCCTCGGAAGAGGCGCGTTTCACGACAGGCCCCCTCCCTGCCGCAGGAGAACCTGGGATGTGACAATCCCAGCCAATGCGTCCATCCCCAGCCAGGCTGACCCGCGGCCGCCGTCGCTGCAGCCCGAAGCGGGTTCTGCGGTGTGACGGACTGGCCCTACTGGGAGCGATGCTGAGCGCTTTGCATCCTGCCCTGAGAAGACGGCGCGGTGCCGGCCCCGTGCCCTGGCGGCCATCACTGACCCGGGGCTTCTGTACCTGCCGCCAGCTGTGCCAGCGAAGTGAGCGAAGGGGAGCCGGGCGGCCTGCGGGTTGGCACCCTCCACACCCACAGCTGGAGGGTGGGGGATTCTCTGGGGCTGGGACGGGGGGCAGACAGCTGCGCTGGAAGGCTCTGGCCTGTGTCTCTGCAGATTCAAACTGGGGCACAAGTCAGGGCCAGCAACTTCTGGGTGCTTAGCCAGCGCGCCCCTCGGGGGCGTCCCCCGGGCTGGGCTAGGACCTCTGGTTAGTGTCCGAGCGCAGCCGGGCGATGACCAGAGACGGGGACCCCGGGCCAGCACAGCTCCCTGCGAGCCGGGGCCACCCGCCGGGGCCTTCTCCGCTAGTGTAGAACAAGCCCCTGCAGCGAGTCTATCCATCAGTCTGTCCGGCTGATCCTCATGCCCCCCCTCCCCCCGTGCTTTCGATGTCCCTTTGTTACCCGGTGCTAGCGCCAGGCTCAGAGGCAGGGGGCCCGTCCTGGTTTTGACCTGGGAGCTTGACTCGTTCGTGATGTTAATTAACGGGCGCAGGATTAAATGACACCCCCCGCCATGCCCCGGGGAGGGGAAGGGGCTGCTCTAAAGCACTTTCCAATATGTGCTGGCTGGGCCCATCTGTGGGGAGAATCGCTGGCTCCTGCTACGGGGGGGCCATGCCATACCCCCCCCCCCCGGGGCTCTGTCTAGCCTGGGGCAGTGTCACTAACCTGGACTTACAGCTGGGCTAGACGCAGGGCAGCACCTTTCATCGCGACCCAGCTCCGCCGGGGCTGCCCTGCAGGCAGTCCCAGGGTCTGAACCGAACTGTGTTCCCTGCCCCCCTGCCAGCCCCCCGAAGGGGTGAGGTGCCAATGGGGTATCCGTTTTCCGGCTAAGCGGGGAGCTTGCCGTTCGTGGGGCCACGCAGGCAGATCCCACGTTTACCCGGCAGTGTCAGACCCATCGCTCTGGCCGTGCCTGGCTCTGATTCTTAACTGGGCAGCCGAACAAGGCATGAGGTCACGTCTGCCGCAAGAGAGGCCATGCGGCCTAGTGGATGGGGCATGGCCTTGGCGCCTGGCAGCTCCCAATCCCTGCTCTGCCATTGGCCTGCTAGGTGACCTCGGGAAATTCATTGCGCCGCTATGTGCCTCAGTTTCCCCATCTACAAAATAGGAATAATATCAACCTCCTTTGTGCCCTGTAGCTACTCTACATGAAAAAGGGCAGGGCCTGCTGAAGCTCTGAATCAAGCACTACGGAGCTTTGTCTGGGCCATGCTGCTGGCAGTGTGACCATCACGGCTGCCTGCTCAGGGCCACGGCCGGATGCTTCTGAGAGAGGCAGCATGCGCCTGGCTGAACCAAACTCCCCCCTTGGAGGAGTGTTTCTTCCTGACCCCCAGCTGGCGTGCCGCTCGTGCCCTGGAGCCTGCGGCTGGTGTGCCCTTGTAGTCTCGTTCCAGCGTGGCTGCTAGGTATATCGCTGCCGCGCCCGTTGGCTAGCTTGCCTGGCACTCGGCAGCTCCTGTTTAAATAATCACAATGATCTCGCCGGTCATTTCTGGCCACGCGCTGCCCGGCGGGCCGAGTCCAGCCTGCGGCATGCCCGGCTGGCACTCCTAGATGGCGAGGCAGCGCGCACCAGAGGTTGGCCATGGGCAGAGCTAATGGAGCTGGCAATCAGTGCCAGAGCTAGGCAGCTGAGAGACCCATGAATCAGTGACAGTGCGTCAGCCAACTGCCCGACCCTACCCTGTGCCCGGGAGATCTGCGCGCTCCCCCCCCCCCCCGGACGTGCCCTTGCCCCCCTGCCCCTCGTGACAGGCAGCGCAGGCGGGCGCTCGATACGCCGGGGCGGGAGGCAAAGAGCAAGCGCCATCGATCTGGCGGCTGAAGTGCCGTATCAATAATTCAGCGAGGAGCGATGGGCCCTGGCGGGAGGAAGGAGGGGCCGGGGAGGGGCCGGCAGGGAGATAAAAGGCCGGGAGAGCCGCCCGCGTAATTGAGCCTCAGAGGAATATTCGATGAGCTGGGCCTCGTTACGATTCGCCTCGGCCCGGGGGGGCAGGCTCGCCTGGGCCGGCTGAGCAAGGCCCCCAGAAACCTCGACCCCGCTTCACCCCGCTGCTGCTTTTCCCCTGAGCTGCCCATTCGGGCCAGGCCCGGGGCAGCGCGTGGTGCTGAGCTTGTGCTGAGACATCTGGGGCCGGGGGGTGACCCCTGGAGCCGAGTCACTGAGCCCAGACGGGGTGCAGAGCACAGCAGGGGAGCCACGAGCCCTGCTGGGGCCTGGCGAGCGAGAAGTAGGTAGGAGGGATCGTCCGTTTCAGTGCCAGCGCGGCTGTGCCCAGCAGGGATCGGCTGCTTCTCTCCCCCTGCCGTTCATGGGCCTTGGGATGCACCTTAACGCGGTGCCTGAGATTCTCCTCCGGCCTCCGTGAAACTCCACAGGCGTCAGTGTGGCCGCTCCTGCTGCACAGGGAGTCGAGGTGGGGCAGATCCAGGCGCTTTGGGGCAGCCCCCCACCCCTGTCTCACGTGCCACCTGTGGACCAGGGGAGGCAGCTCCCAGGGAAACCATCGTCTTCTGCAAGCATCAGGTGGCGTTAAAATCTCTTCCTCGCAACCTGAGTCCTGGCTGCTGCTGCCAACAGCCCCCTTGGGGCAAGAGCAGCACCTGGCGCAGCCGCTCGGCCGAGAGCCCGGTGGCACTGGAGAGCTGAGACCGGCTGCCAGCCCGGCGCTACGCTCTGCCCCTGCAGCTGGTGGGCGAGGTGCCAACAAGTGCGGTCAATACAGGGGGTGGGACGGGCCTGGGGCGAGGGCTCGGTGGTGAGCCCTGGGAGACTCAGCGGCCAGCTCTGTGTGCGCCACAGCTTTGATTTGTCTGAGCGCATCCTCTCCTCGAGGCGTCCTGGGGCCCCGGCCCTGCGCTCCTGCCCCCGCGAGTCCCTGGCCTGGGAGGGGCCTTTCCCCGCAGAAGAGAGCGGTGCTATGGACCACCCTGGTTTCTTGCTTTCCAGAGCGCTGATTAGGCCTCAGCTGGACTATTTGTGTCCGGTTCTAGGCACCACATGTCAGGAAGGATGTGGACAAACTGGAGAAAGTCCAGAGAAGAGCAACAAAAATGATGAAAGGTCTAGAAAACATGAGCTATGAGGGAAGATTGAAAGAACTGGGTTTGTTTAGTCTGGAGAAGAGAAGACTGAGAGGGAACCTGAGAACAGTTTTCAAGTACATAAAAGGTTGTTACGAGGAGGAGGGAGAAGAATTGTTCTCGTTAACCCCTGAGGACAGGGCAAGAAGCAATGGGCTTAAACTGCAGCAAGGGAGGGTTAGGTTGGACATTAGGAAAAACTTCCTGTCAGGCTGGTTAAGCACTGGGATAAATTGCCCAGGGAGGTTGTGGAATCTCGGTCGCTGGAGGTGTTTAAGAGCAGGTTGGACAAACCCCTGCCAGGGATGGGCTAGTTATTCCGTAGCCCGGCCGCGAGTGCTGGGGCCTGGACAGGCGACCTACTGAGGTCCTTCCAGTCCTACACATCTGGGATTCTGTGGTTTTTAAGGTCAGAGCTGGAGCGGGTTCACGCTCCCCACGCTGGGCACTCTCGGTGCAGATCAAATCCAGGATCGATGGTGACTCTGCGGCAGGATAAAAAGGGATTTTTAGATTAGATGGCTTAAAAAAATCACCTCAAAGAGACTTTCTAATCAGCCAGGCAGCCGGCTCTCAGCTGCGGTGCGGAGCCGCTTGCTAAGATGGGCTGGGCCTGGCCCTGGCCAATACTTGGGGCAGACCTCAAGGAAAATGCAGGTGTGGGAAGCAGCCGTTGTTGCTGTTTGCTTTCCCCGCTAAATGAATCCTGAGCCAGTCCCTCTGCCTGCTGCAAGGGGGCGCTGTGCTGCCGGGGCTGCCACGTGTAACACGGACGCTCTGGCTACTCGAGTCACTGAACACCACATGACCTCATTCAGCGAGAACGGGGACGTTAGCTCCAGTGTCCTGGCCGAGTCCTGGCCTAGCTGATCCCATCCTGCCTCCCTAAACTTCCCCTGCAGTTTCAGTTGGATGCAGCATCCTCCTGCACTTTAAACCCCAACTGCCACCCACTGCTAACCAGCTGCTGTGTTCTGCCCCAGAGGTGGCTGCATTGCAGTGGTGCGTGAAGCAATTCTCCTCCAATGTCCCATCAAGACCCTCCCTGGCAGGCCCCCGTACCTAATGGACCAGAAACCCGCAGTCAGTCAAGGGCCACCTGCCAGGTTCCCGCGTGTAGTTCTCCCCCCTTGGCTTGCAGCCATTGGGGGTAGTCCTGGGTTTGCTGGACACATGTTTGTTCCAAGTTCTCTTCCTTCATTGCAATCTGGGTTTGTGCTGCTCTGGGTTTGAACCTGGTTTGCAGCCGCGCCCGTGGGGGCAGGAGCGATGGGAATGGGGCTCGTCACCGCAGGACTGGGAGCAGCGGCTGGGGTGAAGGTTACAGGGCTGGGCCCATCCTCAGCCCCTGTTGCAGTTGCTTTTCCAAAGCATGGGCTGAAATCTTTCCAGCTCGGGCCGGGACAGGCCGGGGAGAGCCGTGCTTGAGAACAAAGAGTGGAGTAAATGCACTTTCCCCACTCATGCAAAACCCTTGGCACCATCTCTCAGAACCGCTGCCGGGGTTCGGGAGCTGAAATTGGGCAGGACAATAGTCCTCAGCGAGGAGATGGGTGGAAAGCTGGGCCTGCTTTGACTGAGTTCCATGCTTGTGGAAATCACGTCCCTGCCGGGCCCAGCAGACGTTTTGGCCTCTGTTGTCTTGCTAAGCCCAGAGCGCCCACGCTTGTGAGAGACAGCGGCTGTGCACTGCCGGGGTGTGCTGCCGCAAAGGCGCCGTGAGCTTTTGCTTAATCCTCCCGCTGCCTGTGGGACACGGAGCAGGACCGTCATGCTGGACGAGGCTGCTATCGCAGCGGGGCCTGGGGCTGAACTGGGCAGCTGGAGGCGCCGCAGGCCTTGGAGAGCTGGGAGGGAGAAGGGAAGTGGTTGAGAGCTTCGGACCCCAGCAGAGCAGAGAGTTAATTAGCCAACAAGGTGCCCTGGCCCTGATCAGTTACGCTCAGCGGCTCCCAGCAAAGCCAGGACGGGGAGCAGGAGTTCCCCTGCGGGAGGCGGCTGCTGGATCAGAGGGGCCAAGAATTCCACATCCGAGAGGCTGCAGAGCAGGTGCGGATCCCCTCCCCCATCACCTGCCATTGGTTAACCCCTTAGCTCCCAGGCAGCAGGTGCACAGCCCCGGAGCCTAGGGGGGGAGGGCTGAACACTGGGAAGGGGGTTGGCGCACCGCTTGGGAGAGGGCTGGGCAGGCAGGAGCAGGCTCCCATTGCCCGGCAGGGTCCAGCGGGGAGCTTTGGGGGACGGAGACATCCTGTGGGGACGGGAGGTGGGTAGCTGGCAGGTTGGGCAGTGTGTGGCGAGGGGGAATTGCCCCAGGTTGCTGGGTGGGGCGAGAGGTTGGGTCTGGGGGCCAGCGGGAGCGGTAGCTGCAGACAAAGGCAACGGTTGGGGGTCTGGCGCACGGTCCGGCAATGAAGTGGTTAAAGAGCGGAGGGGTGCGGGTGGGGCTGGTGGCAGGGCCAGGTGTGCCAGGCCCCCTCTGTCAGATGGCAGAGGAGTGACCGCAGGGACTGACCCCAGGGCTGTGTGGGGTAAGTGCCAATAGACTCCTGGTAAATCAGAACGGGATTAGGAGTGGACTGATCCCTAGGAACGGGGGAGGGTCTAGCCCAGTGATCTCAAACACGCGGCCCGGGGAGTTATTTCCTGCGGCCGCCATAGGCGCCAACTCCACCGGCAGCCAAGCTCTTCCCTCCCACCCCCCCCGAATGCATCTTGTCCCCGCTCCTCCGCCTGCCTCCCAGCACTGCCCACCGCCAAACAGCTGTTTGGTGGCGCTTAGGACTTTCCAGGAGGGAGGGCAGGAGTAGGGAGGCGGCGCACTCAGGGAGGAGGCGGAGAAGAGGCGGGGCCGGGGCGGGGATTTGGGGAAGAGGTTGGAATAGGGGCGGGGACTTCGGGGAAGGGGTGGGAAGAGGCGGGGCAGGGGCGGGGCCTCATGGACTAGACGAGCAGTCCAAGGTATGCGACCCCTGAGCATGCTCCCAGTACTTCTGTTAGTCTCAAAGGTGCCACAGGACCCTCTGTTGCTTTTTACAGATTCAGACTAACACGGCTCCCCCTCTGATACTAGTCCAAGGTATGAAGTTCAGCATGTCTGATTCTTTGCTGTGAGTAGTTGGGAAGCATGTTTGTTAAAAGTGCAGGGCCGGCTCCAGGGACCAGCGCACCAAGCAGGTGCTTGGGGCGGCCAAGGGAAAGGGGCGGCACGTCCAGCTCTTCAGCGGCAATTCGGCGGCGGGTCCCCCAGTCCCTCTCAGAGGGAAGGACCTGCCGCCGAATTGCCGCCGAAGGATGAAGCGGCGGCGGTAGAGCTGCTGCCGAAATGCCGCCAATCGCGTGGTGTTGTTGTTGTTGTTTTGCCAGTTGGGGCGGCAAAAACGCTGGAGCCGACCCTGTAAAAGTGGCAACGTATTTTGTATGAAGAGTTACTTTTGAAAGTTCCTGCCATTCCAGCTGTGTTGCTAGATGGTTAGTGTAGATCAGCATCAGTTACTGACCACATAGGGAATAGTTACAGGTGTCTATAGTTTATTAAAACCCCTCTTCGCGTGACAGTTTTAAAAAAGTGAATACATTGACTTTTAACAGCATACTATGTTACTCTTCCTTTTTTTCATTTCTGACTATACTTTTGTATCGTTGTATGAAAAAGTGTCAGGGATGCGGCGTGACGAACTGGGACTGTTCTGACTGTGGTGTGTGAATGCTGACAGGGGAGTGTGGCTGGGATAGTCTGCATTGGGGGATGGGAGACTGACCGACGGAGAATACCTGAGCGTATAACATGAGAACCCAGGAAGGGGTTGGAGGCCAGGTGACACCTTTGCCCGGGAACTGAACAAAGGCTGTGGGAGGGGTCGCTGAAGGAGAGTTTCAGGAGCTGGCTGGTGAGATGGCTGGGAGGCAGACGGGGCTCTGACCTCCCAAGGGGGCTGTGGGGCCCTGGGACCCCAAGATGGACTTAACTGGGGGGGGTCCTGTTGTCTGTGCCTGCAAGACCGGTCTTGGACTGTGTTCCTGTCGTCTAAATAAACCTTCTGCTTTACTGGCTGGCTGAGAGTCATGGTGAATCGCAGGAAGCCGGGGGTGCAGGGCCTTCTGTCCCCCCACACTCTGTGACATGCGGCCCTTGACCCAATGTACTAGTCCTCATGTGGCGCTCGTGATCATTTGCGTTTGAGATCCCTGATCTAACCCCAAAGCCCAGGGGGCCCAGCCCTCCCATGGGGGCCGGGCTCCTTGGGGGGGTGGCGCTTGGGTTAGTCTCCCTGGCTGCTCACTCCCACTGCCCATGCTCGAGGGGATGCGATCGTGGGGCTGTGTGGGGGCTGGGGAAGCAGCTGACTTAACCCTGCTGCTGGACGCCCCAGTTCCTTGGGACTCCAGCCCTCCCTGCCCACCCCTCAGCGTTGTCAGCCAGTGCAGGAGGGTTCTCGTTCCCAGATGGATGGCTCCCCGCTGCCCCCCGATCCACCTATGTGGGGATCAGTGAGGGGCGCGCGGGGTCACTGCCTGCAGCCAGGCTCAGCTCGGTAACTTACGAGGGATGAGCCGTTCCCCCATGGCTCTGAGTGGGGCAGGGAGGCTGTGGGACCCACCCTCCACCGGGTTACCCATCTGCAGCTCTGCCACGGGCTGCTGAGAACTCTACTCATGAGCCAGCGCCTCTCGCTCGCCTGCTGGAACACAAGGAAATGGGGCTCCCGCAGGGCGAGGCGCCGGTCCACGTTGGATTCAAGGGGCGGGAGGCCCCAAGTCCTCCCCCCCCTCGTGGTGGGTGGGTGAAATGAGTTGGTGGGGGCTCGCTCCCCTCGCTAGCCGCATGCCCTCTGCAGACCGGCCAGGCCTTAGAGCGATGTGAGCACAGGTCCCTGTAGATCAGAGCTCTGGCTGTAGCTTCCCCATCGTGGGAAATGCCGGGGGCCCAGGAGAGGAGGGCAGGGAGCACGTCTCTTCCCCTCTCCTTGGGCCAAATCCAGCCCTGCTGTAGGGAAGTGGACACCGTTGAGCCCAGAGGCCTCTCACTGGCTTGCACCAGGACTGGATTTGATTCTGTGCCTCGGTTTCCCTGTAGATAAATGGGCATGACGCTGTTTTTAAGTTGGAATGATGAAGCTGGAGCTGGGTCTGTAAGAGACCTGACGAGGTGGAACTGCCATGGGAAGTTATATTTGGAATTAGACGTATCTCAGCTCCTCTCCCTTTGCTAGCACCCTTCTGCCGAGGAGATGGAGTTAGTGAGTCAGTCAAGTCTACACAGCTTCAATGCATAAGAACATAAGAACTGCCAGACTGGGTTAGAGGAAAGGTCCATCTAGCCCAGTATCCTGTCTTCTGACTGTGGCTAATCCCAGGGGCCCCAGAGGGAATGAACAGAACAGGGAATCATCAAGTGACCCATCCCCTGTCGCCCATTCCCAGCTTCCGGCAAACAGAGGCTAAGGACACCATCCCTGCCCATCCTGGCTAATAGCCATTGATGGACCTCTCCTCCATGAACTTATCTAGTTCTTTTTTGAACCCTGTTATAATCTTGGCCTTCACAACATCCTCTGGCAAGGAGTTCCACTGGTTGACTGTGCGTTATTTGAAAAAAATACTTCCTTTTGTTTGTTTTAACCCTGCTGCCTATTAATTTCATTGGGTGACCCCTAGTTCTTGTGTTATGTGAAGGGGTAAATAACACTTCCTGATTTACTTTCTCCACACCAGTCATGATTTTAAACACTTCAATCATATCCCCCCTTAGTTGTCTCTTTTCCAAGCTGAAAAGTCCCAGTCTCATTCATCTCTCCACATACGGCAAACTGTTCCATGCGCATCAGGACATTGTCTGCCTGTAGGATCTGAAGTTAAACACCTTGCAATCTTTAACACATTTATGCTCCCAGCGCCCGTGAGACAGGGGCTTACAGATCCCCATGTTACCGATGGGGAGCGTGAGGCACCAGGCGGCTAAGTGACGTCCCCGAGGTCACTCCGGGAGTTTGTGACAGAGCAGGGAGTGCCCTACCCAGTTGGCCATGCTGCCTCTCCCTGGTATTTCATCCTTGCTCACTAGCGCCCTCCTGTGATGTGTCTGATACTGCTACTGGGCCCCACTAGCAATTCCTGTAAGGGGAAAAGTGTCAGAAGAGACCAAGCCACCTGCTGCTTGCTGGGTTTTGTGCATAACACGAGGCTTGGGGGCTTGTATTTAACACAGACGGTCCCGAGAATTGTGAGCTGAGATCTCGGTAACAAACCGGAATCCCCATTGCAATTTGTGCCCTTCTCTCTGCTCTGCAGCATGGCACCTAGAAGCGAGCGCCGGGTGTGAGGGCGCAGGGAGCGGGCGGGTTTGACCTGGGAATGTAGCCTGGGAGTTACATTGAACTACCTGAGCTGTAACAGGTTTCAGAGTAGCAGCCGTGTTAGTCTGTATCCGCAAAAAGAAGAACAGGAGTACTTGTGGCACCTTAGAGACTAAATTTGTTAGTCTCTAAGGTGCCACAAGTACTCCTGTTCTTCTTTCTGAGCTGTAACCTGAGCCAGGAAGGGGGATGGGAGAATTGACACCTTCTGCCCCGGAGAGGAACAAAGGAGAGGAGGAGCAGAGGGGAATGGGGAGAGAGCTGCTGGAGGGTTTTGGGAGTTTTTCAGTTTTGGGCTGGGAGGTGCAACGCAGGGAACCCCAAGCTGGGGTCTAAGCTCCCTGCACTCCCCAAGAGGACTTGATTGAGGGATCCTGGTTGTATCTACAAGCTCTGCTGTAGACTGTGTTCCTGTTATCCAATAAACCTTCCGCTTTACTGGCTGGCTGAGAGTCACGGCGAATCGCAGGAAGCCGGAGGTACAGGGCCCTGAGTCCCCCACACTCCGCGACACCGGGCTGTGGGTGTCCAGCTTCGGGCTGCGAGGCGGTTAGCTCTCTGCGGGAAGCAGGAGGTGTCAGCGGGCGAAATGGGAAGTCTCTCCCGTTAGAACCCGTGTAGCTGCCGGGAGCGGGGTAGGGGATTTGGGAGGTGGCACTCGGTTCTGTGTCAGATACTGAAACCCCAGTGTGGAGTCAGACATACGGGGGGCTCGGAGATGCCGTAGTGCAGATGCAGCATGAAATCAAGATTCTGCTCACTGGTGGTCATGAAAATCCCTGCGGCAGTCAGTGCCCCCTCCAACCCAACCCAAGGTCCGATCCAAATCCAACTGGGGGTGGCTACTTCTGGTCACCCAAACATACAGGTCAGTTTCAACTGAATTTAAAAATAAATCTTCACCTCCTGGCCGCGCAGTGTTGCTGTGCGCCGTTAAGTTGTTGTCGTGTGCCACCCCAGAGGTGGCTGCATTTCAGCAGTGGGCTCCCTAATTCCTTTGTATGGCTTTTGACTCTTGCAGGCTGAATGGTGGTATTAGTGTAGTTAGATAGCCCAGCAGAAATCTTTCTCAAATGCAGACACAAACACCAGAGGAGCAGGCAGCCCGGGAGTTCCCTCCTTTCCCAGGGGTAGTGGGGCTTGGGCTTCCAGCTTCAGCCCTGGGGCGCTGGGTGGCAGGTTCCAGCCTTGGGGCTTCGGGCTCCGGCCCCGGGATCACCACCCTGCCCCATCGCCTCTGGTCCCCACTGCCTCCCCCAGCCCTCTGTTGCCCCTGCCCCTGCCGCCTCTCTACCCACCTCTCCATTCAGGGCTTAATTTGCCCCCTGGCTTGCCAGGGCTGAGTAAGTCTGCTGTGAAAAGCAAAATTAACCAACACAAATATCAGTTTTCACAGCAGCAGACTTACTAGCCAGCAAGTCCTAAAGAACAAACCAGCAGCCAAAACCCCCAAAAGAAACAACAACAGAAAAGACAAGGACCTGCAAAGCCCCTTGTTTGCGTCTCTGGTCTGTTTAGGGCTAGTAAAGAATAGCGACAACTGGACGGGATTTTTATTATTGAGTCTGCAAAAAAATAACCCCACATAGATCAACGGCACTGATCTGGACGTGTCTAGGGGCAGATTTATTTGCTTTTTCTAAAGTTAATTAAGTATTTTAGGAACAGTTCTCAGAGCGGCTACCGGCCAGAGTTGGTGGCCGCACTCTGAGGCCACCAAAACGTTTCTTGTGAGCCCCCCGCAGGGAGAGAGCCAGGGGCTGGCTTTCCAGGAACAAGCGGCTGCCTTTGTGCAGGAAGCTTCGCTTTGTGCAAGTTACAAAGCGCACACCTCCCTGCCCTCCATTAGCACGGAAAACAGCTGGAGGGATGTTTTATTTTCTGCCCGGGAATCCAGTGGGATTTCACCAGGTCTAGAGGGCTGGCACGTGACCCTAAAGTGCTTCCCCCGCTTCCGCGTCCTAAGTGCTCTCTGATCAGCATCGCTCCCTGCAGCCACCAGCACCGGGTGTGGATGGGTCTGACTCCAGCTACTCACCCAGGCCTTTGAGCAGGCGGCTTCCTGGCTCACTCCACGCCACCCGGCAGCCGTCCTTGGTGTAGCTGCCCGGCAGCGCTGTGTGGCGAGTTCTCTATGGCAAAGGAGCGTGGTTAGTCCGGACTCCTGGGTTCACTCTGCCACTGTGTGACCTTGGGGGAATTATGGGCACTGAAAGGAACGACGATACTTTTAACTGAGGCCACATGCAATGTCGGATAGCAGGAAAAACCTCCGTGCTTCTCTCCCCAAGGCTGCCTGCTGGGACAGGGGTTCCCAGGGGACTTAGCTGTGATCTGCAAAGGACTTTGGGCGGGGAGGTGCTGAACGGGGTGGCGTGAGCAGGTGGGTGACCTGGAGCCCCAGGGTGAACCCACCCTGACCTGCAGGCTCTCAGTAGAGCTGGGCAAAATTTTCCAGACCAAAATGGCAGATTCGGCCCCACCCAAAACATTTTGCACATTTGTGTCTTTTTCACCGAATTGTCCCGTGCAAAGTGCCGGGTGTGGCGCACGGCGGATTTCATTGTCCCTGGCCTAGCCCTGCATAGCTCCCTGGCCTCCCTCGGCAGCTCACTCCAGTCCTGAGCGGGTCCTGTGTCGTTTCCCCCCCGAATCTGTAACCAGGCGTTGCCCGCCGCAGGTGACTTAACCCAGCTATGGCTCGTTCGGGATTTTACAGCGCAGGAGAATTATTTGCACTGGCTGGAGCGATGGGGCTGGAGTGGGTGGGAGCTGGAAAGTTCCCCCATAATCCTCCCTCTGCCATCACCTTAGCGGGTCGATCTCCACCTCTTCTCCCGACCAAGCTGATGCTGCCCACTGCCCTTGATGGCTGCTCTGGCCACGCTCCGTTTCAGCCTGGTTCCTCGGCTCCGAGTTCCTCTCTGCTCCGGAAACGCACCCGCAGTCCCTGTGGCCCAGCTCTGCGGGAGCTGGGGGACCGGAGAGGCTGGGCGAGCTGAGCTGAGGATGGTGGGGGATGAGCCGTGGATGGAGCACAGGATGACGGGCGATGAGCCGGGTGCTGGTGGGACTGAGAGGGGGGAAGGTGGGGTGGAGGGCAAGGGGATGGGGGGGAATTGGGCATCAGCCGTATAAAAGTAGCTGGATTTGACTCCTGCCACATCCCACCCTTAGAGGAGACGTGCAGGGGCCACGGTCTCAGCCTGGGCGCCCCAGAGAGGAGTAGCCGGGGGCGCGAGGGGCAGCCGGTCACCGGAGTCAGAGCAGGGGGGGAAGGGGGCGTGACCGAGCTGCTCAGGGGCCATGCAGTCGAACGCGGCCCTGGGAGCAGGGAAGCCGGGTCGGGAGGGTGACGGGGTCGGCGCAGTGCAGGACACACCGAGTGCCCGGGGGCAGCCGGCTTCTGGGTGCAACGGGCCCCGGTTTGCGATGGTGCGGAGCGGCACGGGGGTGACAGTAACGTGGATCGGGCGGGGCACTAGCCATCGAGTGCTGGGGGCTCAGGGGAGCCAGACCTGCGCCCCGTCGAGCCGCTCCAGGGCGGAGGCATCGCGCGCCATTTCAGCCCAGTGGTTGGTTGGTTGTAGGAGCAGGGGGAGCTGTGTGCTGGTTGGCATTGTAGCGGGGGCTGGTGCAGTGCGTGTATGCGCCTGGTCTCTGCACACTGGCTTGCTGGCGCAGGGTTGGTCTGGGGCTCTGGTTTGTTTTCGTAGGGTCCCTTTTGAGGGCTGAGTTCCCTGCTGCGAGCTGGTTCCTCACGTGCATGCGGCCCAGTGCTGAACAGCTGCCGCGCCCGCTGACGTCAGTGGGTGTTGGAGATCCTCAACGCGCAGGCCAGGCTGGGATGTCCCGAGTGGCTTTGCAGGCTGTGCCTCCGGGGAGGGCCCTGGGGCACCAGCCAGGCCGCTGTCCAGTTGGCTTGGCATTCGGCTAGGTGTGGAGCGGCTGATCCTGGGGGTGCAGGCGTGGGGACGGTCCAGAGCCGCGCTGCAGGGGGAATGAGGATTACCTCGTAACGATGGGATCCCAGCTGGGACCCACTCCCTTTCCAGGCTGATAGGGAGAGCGAACTCCTGAGCTGGGCTCCCACCGATCCAGGCTGGCAGAGATCACCAGTAAGTAGCCACTCACCAGACCCACCAGCTACCCACCGGCTGGTTAGAAGGGACAGGGCGCTGCCTGCATTCAGCCAGGCACAGTGGCCCGCGGCGTCTCTGCTTCCTTCCCCCCATGCCCTGGGAGTCAGATTCCTCCTGAACAGTGCTGGGAGGTTCCGTTTCACGCGGGGCATCGGCCAGGGTGCAGGCTTGTGCGCTCGCATGTCTGTTTCTTTTGCAAAACCACTGAGCTGTTGGGCACCACAGAGGAAGTGACAGGCTGTTTAACCCCACAGGCTTCCCAGTGGCAGATGAAATACTCCCTGAGCCACGTCTGGGGCTGGTTATTTGCTAGGTTTAATGGGGCCTGGCAAGGCGGGAAGCAGGCCGTGCGTGCGGGGTGTGACGCGGGCTCAGTAAAGAACAGTCTGGTGACCCGGTGTACGGGCGACGTGTCGTGGGTGGGTAGGATCCCTTTGAATCGTCGGAGAGGCCCCCCATGGGCTTCCTGCCTTCTGCTGCAGACGCTAACGGAGCCACAGCTGGGCGTCGGGTAGTTAATACAGGGGGGATCTGGAACCCAGCCGGGCCCCTGTGCTTTCCTCGTGGCCTCGGCATTGTGTAGAGAGAAAAGACACAACCAGAGGCTAACCCCCGACGGGCCCATCCAGCCCAAGGGGAGAGCAAAAGCCAGGACAGCAAAAACCAACCCAACCCCGACAACCGCCCTCCCCTCTGTTGTCAAGCTGCATGTGCTGAAATTAGCCCCTCCTCGCGGCCCCCCGGAACTGGCCCTGTTCGATTTCCAGCCTTACGAAATGTCCATGTGTTTTGTTTCTTCTTCTTTATTTTTACAAACTAAAGTGTAACTTGCACTCGACTTGACCTGCTGCACGTGCATTTACCTGCTGCCTTTGTGAGTTCAACCAGAGTTTCTTCTCTGTTGCATCTTTCTCTGTGTGTGATGGTTCCTCTGTCTCTCCCCCCTCCCCCGCCCGTCCTTCCTGGATGTCCTGCCCCCGTGGTGCGATGCACAACCATTCTGCGTTGCATTGCTTGGGTCGCCTTTTGTCCCTGGGTAAGGTGAATTCCCACAACCCTGCTGAGAACAGGGCACAGAACTAGCCCGGTGAGACTTGAAGGGTGAGATTCACCGCTCTGCCTGGGCATTCGTGTGGTGCACATGCCTTTTCAGACTTGTGCTGACCCTCGGGTGAATTTCACCTGCACGGTGCAGGGTCCCTTTCCCCCTGCAAGGTCAAGCCCCTGAAAAGCAGCTGTGTCAAGATAGATCTGCTCCCTGCCAGACAGACAGAAATGAATAGTCTGGCCAAGCACAGAGACAGCCCCAGGAGGGCGAGCTGGCTTCTCCGGTCGGATCGCACCATGCACACGCCAGGAAAGACCCAGCTTGTGTTTCAGATCTCAGGGGCGTTTGCAGGGCTGGTAATTTAATCCGGAAGAAATTGACTAGGGCTGGTTGACAATTGTTTTTGTCAGAGGGGGTTTTTGTAGGTGACGATTTTTTTTAATGAAAAGTGACTTTATGAATAACATAAAACGTTCCCACCCAACATTTCTATTGTGTGAAATTTCCCCTTTTTTGTCTGAAATTGGAAACAGAAAAAAATCATTTAGAATCAAAATCAGCTTTGGGGTGTTTTCTTCTTCTAACTCCCCCGCACACACACACACACACTTTTCTTCCACTAGCAAACAGGGGTGGAAGAGAGAAAGTGGGAAACTCCCCAGGTGACCCATTCCTGGTTCAGTCGCGTTTGGAACCGGTTCATTGAGAAATCCGAAAATTCAGGACATTTTTTTTTTTAATGAAATGAAAATGTGTTGTTTGCAGTTTTCCCAAGAAATAATATAAACCTGAACCATGACCCCAGAGCCCCACGTTCCCGTCGCCACATGGCCGTGTCAGGGCAGAGCTCGAATTTCAGGGGTCGCCCGGATCTCTGCAGTACTAGAGTTCGGGGTTCCCTGAGTCCTGTCACCCCGCACTGCAGCAGCGTCCGGCCGGGCCCGGCCTCTGGAGCCCAGGGCCCCTGCCTGCGCCCAAACGCTGAGCCACTTCCACCAGGGCAGCTGCCACGCTGGGGACGTGCCAGCGCCCCCGGGCGCGGTGACTGAGGCTCAGCCACGGGCACAGGCCGGTAGGACATTGGTTCAAATCTAGCCCGGGCAGGTCGCGGCAGCGTCGTGCCTGAGGACTGCTCAGCGTCTGTGACGACCTGCTGGTCCCAGGGAATCCCCCGCCGCCCGCCCGGGCCGAGGGTTACCTGGGTCACATGAGTCCCGTGTCCACAGGGAGCAGGACCCGCTGCTGAGAGGGGCTGTCTGTAAAACCTCTCGGGGCTGGTGCTGCTCCCCCCACGGGGCTGGGGCTGGCAGTATTGATGCTAGTGTAGATGGGGGGGTCTAAGGCCCCGGCCTTGCGGGGGAGAGCAGGGCAGCGCCGTGCATAGGGAGCCCCAAGGGACACTGCACCTGTCAGCATCAGTGTCCTCCCCCCCCCCCCCCCCCCCGGCCATTCCTTTCCTTTGGGGGGGGCCGTGTCCTGGTGCTGCTCTGTCCCCTCTTGTCCGTGTCATCCTGGGAGGCTGCTGTGCTCTGAGACAGCTGGCCTGAGACAGCCCGAAGGGGCCGCAGGGACAGGGAGGCCGCGGGTGGGCAGACCCGGGCGTGCCAGCGGGAGGGGCAGGGGCCCAGTCCAAGGATTTCATTTGGGGTCGAGCGACTGCTGAAAGCCCAGACACTAAGCAAGGAGGGCAGATGGGTGCTGCTCTGTGGGGTGTCTGTGCTGCCTGGCTCCTGACAGCCTCCCTACAAAGCCAGGGATTCGCCCCCCTCCCCCCCGCAGCAGGGACAGCTCAGTGCAGGGAGCTGCATGGCGGGGCCGGAGACACATGTACCCCCTTCCCTGCCATGTCAGCATTCAGCAGAGGAAGGAGCTAGTGGAATGGTGTCTGGAACCCTGGAGGGGGCTGCGGCAGTGCTGGGGGGCACTGCCCTGGGCAGGGGGGTGCAGGGCAGAGATCCAGGGCAGAGTCGGAAGTTGGAAATAGAACAGGCCCTTACTACTGACAGGGCCGAGAGGACAGCTGGGAGTGAGAGCAGCACTGCTCAAGAGCAAGGATGCTGGGCCAGGCTGGGCTAGCAGGGGCTGTGGGTCGGGAGTGAGGGACACCGGCAGAGCTGTGGGGAGCCCAGGGCTGGGCTAGCAGGGGCTGTGGGTCGGGAGTGAGGGACACCGGCAGAGCTGGAGGGGGCCCAGGGCTGGGCTAGCAGGGGGCTGCGGGTCGGGAGTGAGGGGCACCGGTAGAGCTGGGGGGGGAGCCCAGGGCTGGCCTAGCAGGGGCTGCAGGTCGGGAGTGAGGGGCACCGGCAGAGCTGGGGGTGATGGTGCAGCTCTTTGGCTCACATTAATCCTGGACTCTCCGTCCCAGCACAGAACCCAGAGTCCCATCTCTGGAGTCCCCGGGGGTGAGGATTGAGCCGTTTCTGGCCCAGATCAATCTCGGGGACGGGGGCAGTTTCCACATCCGAAGCCCGGGGGGTTCTTGTGGGGTCTGATGCTGTCATGCTGCCTTGTCAAGGCCCCACGGAGCAGTGGCAACCTTACGCCCGGCTCCTTCTGGCTGTCTCAGACCAGGGTCCTGCGGGTCTGATCCCGCCCGCCTGCCCGTCCACCCATCCGCCCATCGCCCTGTCCGCCTGCCTGTCCACCCATCCACCCGCCCGCCCACCTGCCCGTCTACCCGCCTGCCCATCTGTCTGCCCGTCCACCCATCCGCCCGCCTGTTCACCCATCCGCCTGCCCGTCCGTCCGCCCGCCCGTCCACCCATCCCCCCGCCCGCCGTGCTGTGCAAGTTGCATGTTGCAGTTTAATTTGTGCGGCTCTGTTTTGTGTTTTATTCATTTTAAAACAACCGTCGCGTGTGGGGAAAGGAACAAACCCAGCCCCACTCGCAGCAGCTTCCCCCTCCCTGGCCAGCGCCTCTCACCCCCCAGCCTCACAACGAGCCATCAGTGGCTGCTAGTCTGAAATCACAGACTCCTGTCTCGGACATGGCCAGTTCCTCCGTGCACCGATCCCCTGGGATCTTAGCCGTCCCTGACCAGCCTCGCCAGCTTCTGCACCTCCCTGGGGATGCTGGGGCAGGCCCCAACCCCCTACCACATGCCCTGGCCCAGCTCCCCTCCTAAGCCCACAGCTGGCGATCGCTTGTGACCCAGAAGCCCTGGCATTAGGGGTCTAATCCCACCCATGGGCCGAGCTGCCATCAGGGGGTGAAGCCCTGACCCTGGTGTCCTTGGTGGACATTGATTTCAGTGGGGCCAGGCCCTCCTCCTGGGGGAAGAGCCCCTGTCCTGCCCCCCTCCCTGGCTTGTAGGCCAGTGGCTTGGAGCTTTTGGTTGACCCGGGCGATTCTGTGGTGTGCTTGCCCACAGGGAGTTACAGGGGTGTCCCTGGGGACTGTCACCAGCATGGCCTCCCCTATCATTCATATGTGAGGAGCAGGGCGGGGTGCTGGCTGTGGGGGGGAGGTCCTGGCTACTGCAGCCCGGCCTCTCCCAGCAGGGGGCACTTTGGGGAGTGGGGCAGGAGCTGGCTGTGGGGGGAGCTCCCGGCTACTCCAGTCCCAGCCTGTTCCAGCAGTGTGTCCATCCCACTGCCCCTTCCTGCCCCACCATCCTCCTCTTTCCCCCCTTCTGCCTTCAGAGTCCCAGCTGGGAAGGCTAGAAGGGGCTGTGCTGACCGTCCAGTCTGACCACCAGCATCACCCAGCCGAGAGAGCCACCAGCCTCCAGCCCAGAGCTCCTGGCTGGGCCAGCCCATCTCGCCATTCTCCCGCTCCCTTGGTGAGGCTGTGCCAATGGCTAATTCCCTCCCTGTGAAAAAAGCCAGCGGTTCTGCCCCCTCCCCTTAGCTCCTGGCCAGCGGCACCTCCCCCCCGACCTGTGGGCAACCACAGTCCGTGTGCTACGTCTCCGAACGGCCCAAGCCGAGACCGCGCACAGACACTACCCGCTCCTGCGTAACTCGCCAACTCCCCTGGGACCAATGCACAAACAGGGTCGACCTTGGATGCCAATGGCCTCTCTGGATCCAGTCCAGAGCAAGCCTGAAAATTCGAGCTAGCCTATCGCCCGCTCCAGAGCGGGAACAACCTCTCCTCTCCCCAACAGCAAAGCCGGGACCCCCTCCTTCTGTGCTAAGGGGAGATCTGCCTATGGGCACCCCAAAATCCCTCGGACCCTGCAGCCCAATCGCCACCCAGCTGGTTCCCCACCCTCCAAGCTAGAACTGGGCTGGCTGAATATGGGTGGGGCTGTGGGCAGGCAAAGGGTTTGTTCCTATTCCCACAGGGCTCGGGGAGAGCCGGGGGCAGAGCTGGGTCCTACTGCCCCATTGCTCTCCGGCTGCATGCGTCTCCCCCGGCCCGCAGTGCCCGGGTCTGGCATGGCTGGCTCGTCACTGGGGGTGGGGCAGGGGACGGGCTGCGGCTTTGTTAACTCTTCTGCTTGGTGATTGTTGTTTTTTCTAGGCAACCCGCCCGGCCAAACCAAAAAAGCCCTGAAGCAGCGACTCCTCAAACTGCTGCCCTGCTGCGGGCCCCAATCCATCCCCTCAGTCAGCGAAAGCAAGTGCCGCTTCTTCCCTTTATGTGTGTGTGGCCCCGGGGGGGACAAGGGCCCCATCGCCCCCTCATGCAGCCGGGCCGCGGGGATATGGCCAGGGCGATCCTGCCCCAGGCCCCGGGGATGGACTGGGGGGTACAGGGCTAGGGTGATGCATTGGCACAGGGAGCGTGGGCCTAGGGTAGCAGCATCTCGCAGGCAGAACTGGGGGGCTACCAGCCGGACTGGCCAAAGCCCCCGTAAACATGCAGTCGCCTCAGGGAGCCAGGCTGGGGGGGAGCACGTAGGTCTTGGCTCCTTCCCGACCCGTCCACCCTCCTGGCTGGTCTTGTGCCGCTGGTCTCAGTGGGGCCCGGCCCAGTCTCTGCGCTACTGGCCGGATTTGGGTTCGGGTCTTGCTTCCGCCACCCTGTCCACACGCAGCCCGGCTCGAGCGCCTCTCCGCCCCGTTCCCCGGGGTCAGCGTGTTCTGCAGGCCCCAGCCGGTGTCCAGCGGCTAAAACCAGCGGAGCGACGCTGCCCTGCAAGGGAATGTCCAGATCTGCTGGGAGCAGGGTCCTGGCCATGCTCCGAGCCTGGGTGCGTCCACCCTGGTGTCCTGGGGCCCCAGGGGAGGCGCAGCGAAGCACTGGCCTGACTGGTCCTTTCCATCATGAAGACCCATCCAGAGCCCCAGGTGCCGTGCCGAGGGGAGCCGGTACCAGTTGCAGGGGGGCTCTCCTCGGCACCATCCAAACTGGGCATCGATGTTAAAATCTGCAATCCCCCTCCAGCGGGAAGGGTCAGGAGGGACCAGCTGGTGCCTACTGGGAACACTGACGTGCACGAATGTCAGCGAGGGGGCAGGACGGGGAGGCGGGGGGAGGATTGGGGGTCAGGGGGCAGGGACAGGAGGGTGAAAGAGGGGGAGGAAGCAGGGGCCCCACGTCGATTGTGCCAGTCGCTCGTTCTGGGCCCGGCTCTCTGCAGTCCAGCCCCTTGGGCCGACCGAGCCCCAGGTGGGGCCGCGCAGAGACCGGATATGTGGGGTTTCGGGGGGGCAGCAGACCCTGGGGATGAGCTCATTTGCCTCCCACCCTGCCGCCAACCACCCCCACACAGGGGCCTGCGGCCCAGAGGCACTGAGCCCCCGCCCCCCCCGCCCATGTTGCCTTGCCCAGCCTAGCCAGACCCTGGCAGCCCAAGGCCGGGCAGTGCCAGTGTGAGGCGGCTCCCTGGGGGGGCGCATGGGGGGAGCTGCCTCTCCTGTGATTGAGCCCACGACTGGGCCCTATGAGAGCAGCTGGCATAATGGGGGGCTCAAGAGGGGGCAGCCGGCGCTGTCGGGGTGCTTGGGAGGGGGTCACCGGCACCGTGGGGGGGGCTCATCAGGGGGAAGTCGGCGCCGTGGGGGAGGCTCGGGAGGGGG
>NC_048304.1:124508966-124586754 GCF_013100865.1 Trachemys scripta elegans | reverse complement strand
GCAGCCCAGGGCTGGGATAACAGGGGGCTGCAGGTCGGGATTGAGGGGCACCGTCAGAGCTGGGGGGGGGGCGCCGAGGTCTGGGCTAGCAGGGGGCTGCGGGTCGGGAGGGGCATCAGCAGAGCTGTGGTGGGGCAATAATCAGTTTCCATCCCGGGCCCCCCAGCTCCTCGTCTCTCCCTGGCAGGGGGAGGGGGTTGCAATCCTGCCATGTCACTTGATTGACCCCCTCCCGGTGCGGGTGTCTCTGGCTCCCTTGGCTGGCACCAGAAGCTGCCCAGAGCATCCCCAGCTGATGGGTGAGGTGGGAGGCCCAGGTGCCTCCCGCAGAGGGGCATGGGGACCTCTCTGTGGGGCCAGTGCTGTTAATTATTCGGTTCTGGGCCCCTCCCTCCAGGAAATGCTGGACATCATGAAATCCATCTACGACATGATGGGCAAATACACGTATCCAGCCATGCGTGAGGAGGCCCCCCGGGAGCATGTGGAGAACTTTTTCCAGGTGAGACGTGTGGAGCCGGCTCGGGGGTCCCTCTGGGAGCAGGGAGAGGAGTCAGTGATCAGAGGAAGGGCCCAGGGGCTGGAGGTGGGAGGGCAAAGGAGAGATTGCTCAGAGCAGCATAGAGAGACGGAGGGGGGAAGTCCCAGGTGAACCCCTCCTCTGTCCACGCTGCCCCAAAGGGGGAAAGCCCCAGGGGATCATAGGCCCAGATCAGACCCAGGCTCCATCCAGCCCAGCGTCCTGGCTCCACGCTGAAGGAGGTGCCGGGCTCCTCCCTGTGGGGTGAGCTGCCCCCTGGCAGGCTCCCAACCCGAACCCCTCCTGCCACTGGCTGGCGCCCTGAAGCGGGAGCTGTGAGCTCCCTTCTCATTTCCTGGGGGAATTAATGAGGATCCTGGAGTACCCCTGGGCTTTGTTACCCACAGACCTGCCTCCTCCCCCGAGATTAACCCTGTGCTCACCTGGATCTGCCCAGGAGGGGGCTTTGGGGTTTAGACCTGGGGGCACCCTGGGCTCTCTCAGCCCACGGAAAGCCCCGTCCTGGGCAGATGCTGCTTGGGCTGCTGGGGATGTCACCTCCTCTTAGTCCAAATGCAGCCCACACAGGAGGGATTCCCTGTGGGATCAGAGTGGGGGGCACTGTCCCCCTCGGGTGGGATCAGAGTGGGGGGGGCTGTCCCCCTCGGGTGGGGATCAGAGGGGGGGGCACTGTCCCCCTCGGGTGGGATCAGAGTGGGGGGCTGTCCCCCTCGGGTGGGGATCAGAGTGGGGGGCTGTCCCCTGTTGGGCACATGCACCCTCTCCCTGGACCCGCTGCCGGCTCCGTGACGCTGGGTCTGTTTGCAGAAGATGGACCGGAATAAGGACGGGGTGGTCACAATCGAGGAGTTCATCGAGTCGTGTCAGAAGGTAAAGTCACAGCTCATTCCTGGGCCGGGCCCTTCTCCCGCTCGGCTCCTCACCCCGCAGTGCCCCTGCCCCTGCCCTGAACCTCCTGGGCACTGCTGCCCGGCTGCTCCTCCCAGAGCTGAGAAGCTAAGCGAGGCCGGGCAGGACCCGTGCTTGGATGAGAGACCTCTGAGGGGCCCCAGGACTGTGTGGGAAGTGGGGCAGGGCCCGGTGCACTGCCCTAAGAGCCAGTAGCCTGGCGTAGTGCCAGTGGGCGCAGGGCCAAATGTCACCTTTCCAACGAGACGTACAGCCGGGGGCGCCCTCTCTTCTCAGCCTTTAAAGGCCCCCAGCGCTTTGCCCACAAGCCTTGGCCTTAGCCACAGCATGCCAGCTAGGTGCTCTGGGGGGTGCCAGGACAGCTCGGTGAGTGGGGACCCTCTGCCTGGGGGGCACTGGACCCTAGACACGGGTTTTGCTGTCGGAGTCGAGGTCCCAGCAGACCCACTGAGCACGGGTTCGAGTTTGGGGTGCAGGGTGTGGTTGGGGGGAGAGCCTGGCCAGCGGATGCATCTCCTCCTCCACCCCTGCAGGATGAGAACATCATGAGATCCATGCAGCTCTTCGACAACGTAATCTAGCCTCCGCCGGCCCCGCCACCGGGCCAAGCTCCTGCTTCTCTCTCGTCTCTTCCTCCGAGACCCTCCCGTCCTGGCTGCCAGCCCCCCTGAAACGGGCTTGACGGCGCCGCAGGGGAAGGATTTCGTCTCCGGGAGACACGGTGGCGGCACCTACGATGAAGGGACCTTCCCTTGCCCTGGGGCTAGCTGCGGCTCGGCCTGCCATGGGGCAGCTGCTCCTGGGGGCGGAGCGTGGGCACAGCCTGGCAGAAGGCAAGCGCTGTCCCGGGGCATCTGGGCCCAAACGGACCTTCCTACGCCCATAGCGGAGAAGCGGAGCTGCCTGGCTCCGGACAGCACCCACCCCGTCCTGCTAGGCCTCCACCGCGCAGCAAGCAGCTCCCGCACCCCGGTTCACAGTGATCCCCCTCTGGAGGGTTCAGAGCTGGCTCCCTTCCCTCCCTCGTCTCTGGCCCCAGCTCCAGGACGCCATCTGGATGGCCTGCGCATGGGTTCCTCTGTAGCTCCAGCCATTGCCAGCAGGGGGCGGCATGTGGCCCACACCCACCGGTTCCAGGTGCTTTCGTCAAACCTGGGCCAGACCCCGTCGCCGTCCATCACGGGGGCCGTCACCCCGCCCGCGGCGCTGGGGCAGGGAGATGCCCTCTGCTGCTTCCGCCTTCTCCGAGGCGGGGTTGGCAGAGGGGCAGTGCCCGGATCCCCTGGAGGAGGCAGGCAGGCTGGGCGCGTCCCTGAGCGCTCTCGGGGTGGTGGCCTGCGTTAGGCGTCGGGAGCAGGAGACTGGGCTGGGCTTGGCCAGCGACAGGGGAATGAGGTGGCCCCGAGAGCCCGGGGCGGTGAGTGGCTGGGGAATGGGCCGGGAAGCCTTTCACCATGAGGCCTCCGTCCCATCAGGGGCGCTGGGGCAGTGACTGTCGGGGCCGAGCCAGGAGGCGCCGGTCTTGCACCACGTCCCGGCCGCTCGGTGGGCCCCGCGGCTCGTGGCAGAGGGGCTTGGCTGGGAGGGCGGGTTAGCGGGGCGGGCACCGAGCACAGATGAACTGTGGGGCAGCTTGCCCAGCCTCTCCGGGACCGCTGGGGGCAGCGGGGGCATCAGGCGCCAGGAATTCAGCTGGCACTTTGTGCCTGGGTGAAACATTTCCCTTAAATCATCTAACAGAGGGGCCCGGCCCAGGTTAGCCCCAGGGGTATCACCGGTAGTGTGTGGGGGTGTATTGGAGAAGCAGAGAGTCCAGTCATGGCCAGCCTCTTTGACCGTCTCTTCAGTTCCTTGCGCTCTGTTGCTCCCGGGCCCTGCTCTCTGCTGGATCCAGGCACAACCGGCTTCTTTCCTGCCTGCGGCTCCCCACTGCCACTTCGCTCCGGTCAGTCGCAGCGGGCGGCACGCGGCAGGGCCAGTGGGTGGCTCTGGAGCCTCCCCCGCCCAGCTGCTGAGATCTCACCCCCCCAGCCCTGAGCAAAGTGGGGCCAAGGCTGCACCCCAGATGGAGGAAGGGGCTAGGAGCCCAGAGGGTGTCGCTCAGGCACCTGCTGGGGGCCCCTGTGCTCAGGCCGACGTGGGCAGGTGATGGGAGCCGGGGGGCTGCACAGAGGTCCCAGAGAAGCCCAGAAGCGAGACAACACCATGAGCTGGGCAGACGATCGGGTTCGCGCTGGTTGAGGGGGAAGAGCTCAGCAGCCAGCCGGCCGTCTGCCTCAGGCTGACATGGGGCAGGACAGACTGGGAGCCAGACAGAGCCACGGGGCTTGTGCGTGGCCAGTGCATGCCCTTCCTAGGCATCACAGCCCAGCCAGCGCCGCCAGGGACAGCCTGGTCCCTGGGGTCCCTCTGATGACAGGGGGTGTCATCCCTAGCGCCCCCGAGGGGCAGCACAGACATCCCTGAGGATATTTTATCACCAGCAGTGGCCAGTGCCTGGGGCTTCAGAGGAAGATGTGGCCCCATCTCCTGCGCTGCACATGGGGCAGGTGCCTCCGGACCCCGCCTGCAGATTAGCTCCAGCCCTGGCTCTGAGACGCCACAGCCGCTGTAATGCTCTCTGCAGACGCGGTTCCTGGTCACAGCGATGGCCTTGTTGGAGCCGTGCTGGGCCAGCTGCCGTTACAATCTCCTGCAGCGGGAAGTTCCACAAGTCAATTGCATGCTGCACCAAGGCGCTTCCCGGGCTCTGTCCCCCTGTCCCTCAGGCTGGGGCCCGCTCCCCATTCCTGATAGCTGAGTGGAGCTGTTCATCTGGGCAGGGAGGCAGGCTCCACGTGCTCCTAGCCTGGCAGGCCTCGGCAGTGGTGGGAGAGGTGGGTTGAGCGCTGCTGTCAGGGCTGAGGGCTGCGGCACAAGGCAGAGCCAGAGGCAGCCTGGGGAATCTCCCCGGGGAAGCGGCTCCGTGACCAGGGCCCATCAGCTGGGAAAGACGGGTCTGCCGGAGCCCAGGGCAGCAGACGGCCCTGGCCAGCCATCACCACTGGCTTTGTAGGATCATTCCCTGCCAAGCCTGCATGGCTCTCGGCCTGTCCTGCTCTCAGCCTGGGTATGGGAAGGGGAGCGCTGGGCCCTGTGCCGCTAGAGCTTAGGTGGTGCACGGGGGCAGACAACCCACCCAGCCTGGCCGCCCAAGCTGCAGCCTCTTCGGCAGGGAGCGGTAGCCGAGGGCTGGGCTGGAGCCATCTTAGCAGCACCCAAGCCGGGGGGAGGCGGGAGGGCTTGTGGGGGCCGCTGCTGATTAGCAAAGGAAACGCTCCTGGCTGGAGCCGCCCTTTGCATGGGGCCCTGTCCCTAGATGGGGACAAACTAGGAGGCTGGCACCAGCCTTGCCCCACAGGTCGCTGGTGCTCAAGCCCCGCATGCTCTGGGCCCGGGGCAGGACCGTTCCCCTGTGTCCCCTTCAGGGCTTTTTGCAGGCTGGGGAGCCGGGGCTCCCTCCCATGCCCCGCGAGCCATTCCCCAGCAGGGTCCGGCTCCTGGACCATGGCCGACAATGCTCCCTCATCCTCCTGCCCCAGAGATCTCGCTGTCCGGACGGGTTTTTAATGTTCCTTTGTTCCATCCCCAGGGCCCAGCTCTCCCCCCACCCCAGCCCCGGCACCCCCCACCCACACATTCCCACGCCTCTAGCCTGAGCTAGGGCCCCTTTGTGGGTGGGGCCGAGCCTCACTCTCATCCAGACAGCCCCGCCCCCTTCCACCTGGTGGGGCTGGGGTCGCTCTGTGTTGGAGGGGAGCATTGTCCTTTCCGCTGCCCTCTTGCTCCTCTCCTGCCCCGTGCGACAGCGTTCAGCGCCAGTGCCCTGCCCCGCCCCTGGCCGCATGGCGTGTGCCCCACATCGGGGCGCTGGGCCCCACTAGCCGCTTTGCATTTTCAACTCTGTATATTTTGTATAATAACAATGATCAAAAGTACAATAAAATCCAACCACAGTCGCTATGCACCACCCTGCTGTGTCTGGGCATCTGTGGGGCGGGGGGGGCAGGGGGCCCAGCCATAGAGTGCTACCTGGAGGGGGGGGTCCCGGCTAGGACCTGGCGGGACAGGGGTTGGTTGGGTGGTGTGCTCTGGGGGTGGGTGCGGGGCTCGGCACACCACCCCGGGCAGCACTCCTGCCTTCCAAGACCCCTCTCCAGCACTGGGGCTGCCAGGGGCGCTGCAGGGTGGGTGCCCACCCATATGCGCTGCTGGAGGTGTCGGGCCCACGCGGGCATGTGCAGGGGCTTCACGGGGGGAAACGCTGCAGGGGCCCACGGTGCGATGGTGACGTCCGGCTGGGGGCATTAGAAAGGCCCTTGATTCACCCGCGCGCAGGGAGCAAGTCTAACCTACCAGGTGCCCCCATCCTGGGGCCCGAGCCATGCAGGGCCGAGTCCATCCCAGCCCCAGTTGAGGCCCCTTGGAACTGCGGACCCAGCTGTAGCAGCTCATGCTTGCCGTAGTGAAGGGCCCCGACTCGATCCTGGGGGTGGCCACGGGGCTGTGTGGGGGAGGACCACAGGGGCAATTTACGCAGGGCCCCCCAAAATGGCGGAAAGGTGCGTGAGTGGTGTCGTGACGTGGTGCATGGCGTCGTGGCACCATCAGTGCCGGGAGCTGCAGGGAAGGACTCGCCCACCTCAGGTGCCCGTCGCCCCACTGGCATCGTTGTGCTGGCCTGAGGCCACCCACCAGGCCGAGCACCGGGAAGTAGGGATGGCATCTGGGGGGTGGGGGGGCCCAGAGCTCAGGAAGAGGCAGGACTGGGAGCAGCCCCCTGGCTACATGTGGGACACAGCCCCCTAGCCCTGGCGGGGGGCGGGGGGGGCAGCAACCCCACAGGCCTGGGCCCTCTTTGACCCCTGCCCCCTTCTTACACTAGTTCGTTTACTCTGCACTGTAGGTTTTTGGAAGGGGGGTGGCCTTAGGGTCAGGTTTTACCCCAGCCCCCCCAGAACCTCTGGGCAGCCACCAGCCCTGAGTCCCCATGAGCTGGTGGGAGGTTCAGCGCCTGGGGCAGCCACCTGAAACCAGCGCTTACTGCACCCCCGCCGGGAGCGCCTGGCTCAGGTGGGACGGGTTAAAATTCCCGCTCTAAGCTGGGGCTCATCCGCTGGAAACCCCAGAGGAGGGGCTGTGGCCTGCGATCTGCAGGAGGGCAGACTGGCTGAGATGCTGACGCTAAGATGGCGGCTGGACCATGTGTCCAGTTCTGGTCCCCCAGGTTCAAAAGAGCTGAATTCTACCGGGCGCAGGCGCGGAGCCGGGCCGCGAGGCTGAGCGGGGCCATGCAGCGCTGTGCTTACACGCGGAGGCTAAGGGAACAGCTCTGCGGCCAGGGGCAGGGGCATGCCCAGCTCAAGGCCACATGCCCGCAGCACCACTTCAGCGTGAGCACTAAAACCAGCATCTGGCATGGCAGGAGGAGGCCGCCAGCCGGGAGCGTCTGGCGGCTTGGCCGGGCTCGTCCTTGCACCATGGCAGCAATGCTACAGGGATGGCTGCAGCACTGGGACTGACGGCCAGCGCCCAGCATCGCTGTCCCAGAGCAGAGTTGGGCTTGTTCTGAACGGCCGAGCGGGCCCCGCTTGCGCATTCGAAAGCCGACGGCGGGGAGGCTCTGCTGAAGCTAAGGGACAATGTCGGCCCAACAACGCACGGGGATAAACCGGCTGTGAGCAATTCAGGCTGGAGTGGAGCAGCAGGCTTCTCATCACTGGAGGGGTGAGGGGCTGGACCAGCCTCCCCCTGGGAGCAGTGGGGCAAACACCCGAACTAGCTTTAGGATGGAGCTTGTGATGTCTAGGAAGGGGCTGCTCCGACGGAGTTGCTGCGCTAGGGGCTGGAGGGTCCGGGACGGGGACCGTCTATGGCCCATGTTCTCATGCCCCAGGCGCACTGGGGGGCTGGAACATTTTTTAGAGTGGGGGGTGCTGAGAGCCATTGAACCAAACGCTAAACCCTGTGTATAAAGGAAACCAGCCCCCTGCACTCCTAGTTCCAGCCCCTATCCAGGCACATACTGGCAAACAAGCGTTCCCGCTCAGCAGATTCCCGTCCGACGGCCGGGCTGATCGCTGGGCCTTGCTAGTCCTGTCAGCAGGGCAAGGGCAGCCTCCCAGCAGCCTGACGCCCCCCCCCATATCCTGGGCCTGTGAACCCCACAAGGGGATGGATTTGGGGGGGACAGACAGGGAGCTGGTCTCTGGTTTTTACACAGGCCTGTGCAGAGATCGGGAGAGGGCAGACAGGTCAGGCCCAGCCAGGAGCCGGTGGGAGGGGGAAGGGAGCACGCAGGATGCACATCTGGGGGTGGGGGGCGGCTGTGCCTGGGGAGCACAGGCCAGGGGACTGGGGAGCCGTCCCGGCAGCATGGAGGTGGGTTAGATGGGGGTGGGGGTGGCTTTCTGCTCATCTCGCCCCTGCCCCCTGGAGCTCCAGCTGGGCTGTGGTCGCAGGGTGTGTATGTGGGGGGTGATTGCCCCTGTGAGCGCGGCTGGGGCTGTGGGGGGCTGGCAGTCGGGACGCTGGGAGCCGCCTGGCAAGGCTAGTTTGCGGGGGGCCCAGCTCTCGCTCCCAGGGCAGCTCCATCCCCCTTTCTTGGGGTGCTCTGGGCGTGAACCGGGCCAGGCCAGGCCCTTCACACCCTGCCCAGCTTGGCCAATGGGACCTAGAGCCAGGCCTGCCATGGGCTGGCTGAGAGTGTCCCCTTGTGGCAGAGGGATGCTAAAACACCTCCTCAGCACCCCAAACCCACAGGGCCCTCTTAGCTCCTTGGGTCCTCCCCGTGCCAGGCTGGGAGCCGGTGCCCTGCTGCAGGCGATGGCAGACCCTAAAGCGCTGCATGCATCTTAACGGCCCATCTATCCCCCCTTCTCTAGCATGGGGGCAGGGCTGCGGCCTGACCCCGGGAACAAGGGGTTAAGCTCAGACCAGCCTGCCCCGGCACCGTGTTGGGGGAAGGGCTCTGAGAAAGGCCAGCAGGGGGAGGGGAGGGGAGTTGAGCTTGGGTAGGCGGGGCTGACAGGGGGGCTGGAGCCCCCTCCGGCAGACTTTCCCTGGCTACTTGCAGACCCCCACTCACAGCTGAGCCGCCGGCCTGAGCCAGGTCAGCACTTGACAACCCAGCACTACGGAAACGAGAAATAATTCTCTGGGGAAGATGCGCCTGGAGCTTTACAAAGCCAGACCGCGAATGGGGTCTAATGGAACAAGCGCTGGCCTGGCAGTCAGGAGCTGTGAGTTCTTGTCCTTGCTCTGCCACTGAGCTGCTGGGCAAATCACTTCTTCTGTTTCCCCTCCCTCCCGCCCATTGTCCGGCCTGTCTAGGCGGGAGCCGCCTGGGACAGAGACTGTCTCTGCGTTTGCACAGCATTGGCCACAAGCGGGGCCTGCTCTCGGCTGGGGCCTCTGGATGCTCAGATAACTAATAATTCCCGCAGCTGACACTATTGCATGAGCTGATCAGCAGCAATCAAACCAGCAGCCGGTTCTCTGCCTGGAACAAGAGGGTGAAGCGCGCTACATTCGCCTGCCTCTCTCCCCAGGCCATGCTGCGGTCAGCAAGGGTGCTTGGCCTGGGATGGCTAACAAGGGGCTCTCCGAAGGCTCCGGCACTCTGGAAATTGTTTCCCGTACACCCCCTTGGTCTGACTTTCTGGACATGGTGCCACAGCTTAATTTGTAATGAAAGACGTGCCGGGGCTCAAGCAAATTTTTTTAGTTTCATAACTGATGCGCCAGGCCCAGAGGTGCCGGGGCTCGGCCCTGGCACAAATTAAGCACTGCATGCCGCAGAAGACCCTGTTTGAGAAGGTCTCTGGAGAGGGCTGAGAGTCTGCTTCCTAGATGATGAAGGGGGAAGGTGGCTGGCCAGCCAAGTTCCTGTGGAGCTGGTGAGTTTAATGCTGCTGAGGTTTAACTGTATTTCCTGTATAAATAACGATGCCAGAGCGCATCCACGTGGCAGAGTTGCCTGCCGAGAAAGCACTGACGTTGCTGTCTGTGTCCCATGCCACTAAGCTGTGCCTGGGAGAGAATCCCCCAGCTGACGCCTGTAGGTGTGCAGGACAGAGTGATGTTAGCACTGGCTCACAGCTGTTTGCTAGCTTCCATTTTGCAGGCAGTGCGGGGGTGACAATCAAACTACTGCATGGCTTGGAGGTCAGCTCGAAATTGCTGCACAGGGGTTACAACCGAAGCCTGAGCGTGCTATTGATCAGCAGAAGGCATTTTCCAGCCCTGAGGGTAGGAATTACAGCGGCCTACAATGCAAGGGAGCCAGGAAACAACGCAGCAGTACTGTTGCTCCTGTTTCTGTTCTCTCCCCAAGGGTATTGATGAACCTGTGGCTCCAGTGAACCTGCACTTTGTCTCCAGGTGCATGTCCGTCCATTGGTCTCTCAGCAGGGTGAATGATTATCTAATGGGGAGTCACCACCAGCAAACAAGATGGGCTGCTGGCTGCAGAAAAATGATAGGCACCAACGCCATCAGCCTACAAGACAAATGGTGATGGTCCAGAAATAGATCCTCCAGGGACCTCAGCTGCTACGAGTGGCGGAGAGGTCGTCCCCGCCTGGCTGGCATGAATCAACTGTCTAAAGACAAGTGATAGGTGTAATCTGGACACACTTGATGGAGAGTTGGCATTGGACTCTGAGTTGTCAGCCTCTTGCATTTCATAACAGCGAACCTCTCAGGAGACTCCTCCCAACTCCCTAACCCCGTTGCTTTTATTCTGCAGACCACAGCTTGAGAACGTTTCAGGTTAGCCTGGGTTTTTACAGCTGCTACAGGAAAATTAATTTCCCTTAGAAGTACAGTGGATTTGACCTATGGCCTCCCTGTCACAAATTCATAAAGTATAGGTAAACTACAGACAACTGTAACTTGTGTAGATTAGTTATAATTTCTAGCTGTGGTGTATTTAGGACAGCTGGAATTGCAATCTATCACCTTAAGAAGGAGGCATGGGGGTTCCCTGGTCCAGCTTGCAGGCTAGAGGGGTCTGTAGCAAAGTGTGTCAGCAGATAGTTGTCTGGAAAGAGCCTCCTTAAAAGCAAAATTGGATGAGTTGTGTCTCTCTCTGCCTTAGGGAGCAGTCTGCTTTCTCTCTCTCTGTTTCTGGGTTCTTGTATGTTCTCCTTCTGAATTCTCAGAAATAAAATAGTGCCACGTTGCAACTTTCAAGCAAGTGTTTTGTTTTTTTAAATCTACTTCTCTGTCTGTATACCATGAATAACACTAGCTTTACCAGGATGAACTCAACCCAAGAGAACTCGCTTTCTCCAATGTCACATATTTACACGGAACACACCTGTTCCCCTGACCCTACTTAAACTCAGGGGTGCCAATCAGCTGTTTCCTCCTGGATACATGTCGATTGCCCGCCAAGGAACAGACATGCAGAAAGCTGAAACAGGGTATTTTCCTGTCACCTCATGCCCGCTCCTTGTTTTTTGTCTTTATGGGGTTTCAAGCGCTGAGGAATTCAAGCACCATGTCCCAGATCCTTTAGTTGCTCCTGTGAAACCTGCTACCCATCTCTATCTTTTCAGGGTCATTTGATCCTGTAACTGAAGCTCTTCATTTTAGTTCATTATATTTTCAACGTGTGTTGGCTTCTTGCTATCCTGAGAAGTAGCACTGCCTAGTGGGTAGGGCATTGGACTGAGTGTCAGGAGACCTGGATTTTAGTCTTGGCTCTGTCATTGACCTGTGACCTTGGGGAAGTCACTCCATGGCTGTGCTTCAGTTTCCCCTCCCACTCTTTGCCTGTCCTGTCTATTTAGACCGTGAGCTCTTCATTACAGTGATTGTCTTGCTGGGTGTGTGTGCAGTGGGGTCCCAGGTGCTGTCACACAGATAACTAATATTCCTTTTACAAAGTTCTCTGTTCATGATCTCTCACACCCCAAATCAACCAGTATCTGGGGCACAGGACAATGTGTCTGCCCCATGCGCTAGCCCGTGAACCCAATGTTATGTTTCAAGCCACGCACAGAGAGGAGCTGGCAACTTCTTTTAAGAGCAGCTTGTTCAAAGAGTATTTTCAAAGTAACTGAGGATGTTCTCTCGTAGATGAGTGGAGCTTTGCTGCTTCCTCTGGCTTGGGCTTAATTCTCTCTTTGCTGGTGCACTGTCTATAGGAGAGCTGAACTATTTGTAACTGAAGTGATTGGACAGGACTGGCTTAAGCACAGTTCAAGGAATTCAACAATCAGGCGGGATGATCTGGTTGAAGAACCAGAGCAGGATTGCCCTGCATCCACAAGACGCCATTCTAAACTGTTTCAGTGCCAATGGCTTCTGGCTGCATACCTAACCCACACATAAGGGAAGCAGTGGATTCTGGGAGACTGCAAAGGACCTGCAGTGCACTGTGGGACAGCCGCAGGAGGACTCATTGAACCGTTTAAATTGGTCCATGTCTGCAGTGGCTCGGAAACCAGAGTGAACTAGTTCTCAGACTTGTGTAAATCAAGCCTATCCCAGACTGTAAAAGCAGCTCACGTACTTTTGTGTTGATAAGTGTTTTGACAAGATTTATCGATTCCAAGGCCAGAAGGGACAACGGTGATCATCTAGTCTGACCTCCTGCATAGCCCAGGCCAGAGAACTGCCCCAGAATAATTCCTAGAGCAGAGTGTTGCCGGCACAGAGGGCCCGAGGACAGCAACAGCGGGGTTCGTTGCCCGGTGTGCTTCGCGCCAATAAACACACCAGGGTGGAGAAGCAGTCAACGTTTATTTGGGATCCCAAAGCGGTGCAAGGAGACTGACACGTCTCAGATCAAGCACACTATCGTAAGCAGTTTCTTTCTTCTTATACATTTTACAGCTAAGCCTCAACCCCCCCTCTACCACTCCCTTCCTCCCCCTCTACCCCTCCCTGCCCTGGTAACAGTTACTAAGCAAATAGCAATTACATTTAAGCAGTTAAGTCATTCTTGGCAGCTATAAGCCTAGCTTGTTAGTAACTTCTTTAAACCCTTATCTTGTCCTTTTTCCCTTTGAACTGTTATTTTCCCTTCAGCCACAAACATGCAGGCTTCATTATTACTGCTTGATACCGGTGTGAGCAGGGAGTTGCACACAGATAACTGGTTGCTTACATATTCCAATTGCACCTGGCTTGTGAGGTCGATTCGAGTTTAAACATGGGAGAAGTTTGGTTCTTTTGAGCCTAGTGCAGGAAGGCTTCATTGACACTAGTGGCCTTCCACGCTCCCGAGTTACCTAGGTTATGCCTAGTGACACCAACACCAACAAGAGCTTGTAGAAAAACATCCAATCTTGATGTTAAAATGGTCAGTGATGGAGAATCCACCACGACCAGGGTTCTAGGAGGTTTGAATGGTACATTTCTGTAGTGTAGACCAGGCTTGTGGGACCAGAATTGAGTTCAGTGTCACTCATATTCTCTGTGACCTCACTTTCTCCTGGGAGACTAGAGTCCCTTAGGCCTTTGTACTTCTCATTCCTAAAGAGGGAAGCAAAATGTGCCAATCCTACAGGTCAGTTACAGCAATGCAAGTTCAGAATAACTCCAGCCCTTGTCACATGTACTTCGCATACAGACTCAGAGAAGGATCTGGCCCCTAATGTCCGAGGCCTCATTGGTTCTCACGTACATTCCTCTCAATCCACGGATGCTGCATTTTCACTCCCAGCGATAGCAAATGGGGCAGCAGGCATCTGGTGTTCTTACAAAAAGAAGAACAGGAGGACTTGTGGCACCTTAGAGACTAACAAATTTATTTGAGCATAAGCTTTCGTGGGCTACAGCCCACTTCTTTGGGTTTCCTATCCCAGCCCCTGCAAGGGGTGACTTCCTGCTGCAGGGGAGTCTTGTCACTGGCTGCCTGGGTAAGTCCTGTGCAGGCTGTTCCCCTTGGGCAGCATTCGGTCTGTGCTCCTCTCCCCCGTGTAGACGGCCCGGGTTCAAGGCAGGCGAGCACGGGGTCTCCCATCCAGGGCTGACCCAGCCGGGCCCTGCTTAGCTTGGGAGAAGTGGCAGACCTCGCGCGGCGCCAGGCCACTCAGCCAGCCTTGGGGGGCGGGGCAAGGCGGGGGCGGGGCAAGGCGGCTGCGGAAAGTGGGTCAAGCGGCGCCTTTCCTCCCCTTGCACATGCGCACTGAGCTACCCCATCCGTCCAGCGGCTGGCCTCTCGCGAAGCCGCCATGGGCTACCCCGGGCGGGAAGCGCGTGCGCGTACGCAGAGTAAACACACGGACCGCTGCGAGTTAACTGCGCATGTGCCCTTCTCCTCTCGACGCTTGCGTATTAACATTCTGCCGCCTCTCCCCTCCCCCCCTCTGGCCTCCGAGACATGCGCACTAGCGCGCTATCGTCTCTGCGCACGCGTAGTGAGCCGCCACTTCATTTCCCCCTCCCCCCTGTGAGCCGACGGGCATGCGCAGTGGCACCCCCTCGCCGGGCCTCAGGCTGTACGCATGCGCGTTAGGTGGCTGATCCCCTGTGTTCCCCCTGAGGTAACACCTTCTCCTCAGCCCGTTGTCCCCTCCGAAGCCCTGCGGCTCCCGCGGTGCCAGGCCGCTGTCGGACCGGACGCGAGACCCCCGGGGCGGCGGCGTCTCCTCCCGAGCGGGCGGGGCGGGGCGGCTTCGGGCTGGGCGGCGCGGACCGGTTGGGGCCGGTTCCCCGCGCAGGCGCAGGGCCCCATAAACAGGAAGCGGCGGCTGGGGCGCCCGGGTCGGCGCGGGGGAGCCGGAGACAAAGGGCTGGGCCGGGCCCGGCACAGGCGGGGGTCCCTGGCGGCGCTGGCGGGCGGCAGCATGGTGCAGAAGGAGGGGCAGGCGGCGCTGGAGGAGCGGGAGCCCCAGGGCAGCCCCAGCCCGGCCGGGGTGCCGGTGGCGCCGCTGGAACCGGCGGGGGCCTCCGCGGGGCCGGGCCCGAGCGGGGAGGAGACGGACACGGAGACCGAGACGGTGGCCGGGGCCCGGCGCTTCCTCTGCGGTGTGGTGGAAGGTAAGGGGGGGGTGTCGGTCACCAAGGCAACGGGGGCCCTGGGCTCGTCTCGCCTCACTGGGAGCAGCCCCCGCCCCTCCCCCCACGCGGGGGCTGCGCTGGTGTCCCGCCCCGGGCCGCTCCCTCTGCCCTGGAGCCCGGTCGCCTCCCTCGGGATCGGCTTCGTGTTCAGTCGCCTGGTTACTGCTCGTGCACAGCCCGCGGTCGGGGCTGACTGCAGGGCAGGTCCGTCCCACTCCGGGGTACCTCGGGGGGGCGCAGCCGGCCCCACCCCGCCGATTCTCCCCACCCCGGGGGGGGCACAGCCGGCCCCACGCTGCAGATTGGCCCCCCCCGGGGGTACCTCGGGGGGGGGGCACATCCGGCCCCACGCTGCAGATTCTCCCTATCCTCGGGTACCTCGGGGGGGGGGGGGACTTCCGGCCCCACGCTGCAGATTTGCCCCACCCTGGGGTACCTCGGGGGGGGGCATATTCGGCCCCATGGTGCAGTTTCTCCCGACCCCGGGGTACCTGGGGGGGTGCAGCTGGCCCCACCCCACAAGCTGCTCTCTAGGCTGGTAGATTAATGGGCTTGTAGTGCAGGCATAGTCTAGCATTCCTGGCTAGCTCTTATATGCGGGGGCGGAGACCCAGTCTACAGGGCTGTCCTGCAGTAAGGAAACCCGAGCCATGCTCCCTGCCTGCATGTTAGAAGTTCAGACTTCTCCTGTGTAAGAAATAGGCGATTCCATGGGTGTCTGATCTCACATTAATACTAAGTAAGTCCCTGTTCTCTGCTGTCACTTGTCATTTTAATTGTATTATGGAGTAATCTGCATTTCTCGCTTGGCATATTTGTTTCACTGATTTCAGAGTAGCAGCCGTGTTAGTCTGTATCCGCAAAAAGAACAGGAGTACTTGTGGCACCTTAGAGACTAACAAATTTGTTAGAGCATAAGCTTTCGTGGACTACAGCCCACTTCTTATGCATCCGAAGAAGTTCTAATAAATGCTCTAATAAATTTGTTAGTCTCTAAGGTGCCACAAGTACTCCTGTTCTTTTTGTTTCACTGAGATCTTGCACAAATTTTATTATGGTGAAAGCTGTAAAATAAAGTACTTTTCATTAATTGCTGAAAAATTTGAGGCTTTTTTGACAGTGATTGAGGTGGATGCTTGTAATCTGGAAAGATAAAGTTTATTCTGGACATAATTGTTGGCTTGGAATTATTTGAATTGTTATAACTAGACTGGTAAGTTTTAGATTTGTAGAGAACTTTTTCAGTTGGACAACAAAACGATTAGCGGATGCAGTGGGGAGTGAAATGGGTTGTTTATCAAAGTCAGCATTTACATTGCTTTTGTTCATGTCTAAAAGGAAAACACCCTTTGGCTGCAGTAAATATTAACATAACATAAGAACAACCCGACTGGGTCAGACCAAAGGTCCATCTAGCCCAGTATCCTGTCTTCCAACAGTGGCCAATGCCAGGTGCCCCAGAGGGAATGAACAGAACAGGGAATCATCCCCTGTTGCCCATTCCCAGCTTCTGGCAAACAGAGGCTAGGGACACCATCCCTGTCCATCCTGGCTAATAGCCATTAATGGACCTATCCTCCATGAATTTATCTAGTTCTTTTTTGAACCTTGTTATAGTCTTGACCTTCACAACATCCTCTGGCAAGGAGTTCCACAGGTTGACTGTGCGTTGTGTGAAAAAATACTTCCTTTTGTTTGTTTAAAATCTGCCTATTTAGTGGCCCCTTGTGCTTGTGTTATGAGAAGATGTTAATAACACTTCCTTATTTACTTTCACAACATCAGTCATGATTTTATAGATCTCTATCATATCCCCCCTTAGTCTCTCTTTTCCAAGTTGAAAAGTCCCAGTGTTATTAATTATGGCAGCTGTTCCATACCCTTAATCATTTTTATTTTTGCCTTTTTCTGGATATTTTCTAATTCTAATACATTTTTAAAAAGTGATTAAAAAAAGATCTATCAATTGTCATTGCTAATATCTGTCAGGCTTTTTGGCACTTATTAGCCCTCAGCCAGCCTGGGGATATTCAGGTCTACCCAAAATGTTCATTACTGAAGTAGATTTTTACCTTGTAGTGAAAGGTAGCAGATTGATAGCACTGGAGATAAGCACAGATGGCAGCAGCGAAGGCCTTTTGTATTCTTTCCTGTACTAAGATGAGTCAGTTTTATATAAGATACTGAATAGGTGTCAGATGGTAGTAAGCTTCTGATCACTTCTGATTGATTTGGTTTGAATCCGAGACCTAGAGGTAAAAGGCTTTCTATCAAATTACCCATTTCCCAGTCTCTCCCTCCCTCCATTTTCTCATCTTCCCACAAGACCATTTTGTTTGTTTATATAGTGGTACCAACTAGACTCTAGGTCCCAGCCTCATTGTGCTAGGTACTGTACAGACATGTAGCATGTCTGCTCTGAAGAGCTTTCAATCGAAGTATAGGCAGTCCATGGGAATCAGGGTCTCAGTAACGTATCGGAGAGAGAGAGATGGCGAAGTTTGTGGAGCGGGGTGTAACATGATCAAAGCGATGAGTCAGGAACTGTTGTTGCAGTGGCAAAGTGAGCCACGATGGCATTGGTCAAGGCCAAAGATGAAGAAATTGGTAGCTTAGATACTGAGGACCTGGACAAAAGCTTTTGCTGTAGATGGGGAGGAAAGGCCTGAAGTGGACACATTGCGACAATAAGAATTGTCAGGGTCTAGACTTTTCCCGAATCTGATGGTCAAATACAGCAACCAGATTAAGACCCTTAGTGACAAGGAATGAGGGTATGTGTGGGAGGATGGGAATTAAAACTCTGTTCTGCCTATGTTTAATCTCACTGCTGGACACCCACAAAGAGAGATGGGAAAGACGGACCAAGTTCTTAGCTCGGAGAGAAGGATGTTAACATTGTCCCCAGCTGACATGTCTTAGTACTTTGATTTAAAAGGATGCTGTCAGGTTAAAATATCTTAATACACTACTAGCACTTTAGTTTAATATATTTTAATCTAAATTTACTCTTCATTGTTTAATACTTTAACCCTACCCATTATCTTTCACTGCCCTTTTTTTAAGTTTGCATCTTGATTTCACTTCAGGTTACTATACGATTAGTTTTCAAATTGTTTTCCGATGTTCAGAATGCTCTACATACATAGAAGTGCCAAGTATTGACTAGGCACCACATTAATTAGGTCCCTTTGTGATTAGGTAGGTCTGTTTTACTAATTTAGGACCAAATTAGCCTGCCAGTGACAATGCAACTCTATTACATTTCTGTAAATGAGAAGAATTTGTCTGTTACCTTGTTTGTTCTGTGCACACCACTGGGCCTCTTTATTTGCTCTGCTGTTTCACTGTCCTCCATTTGTCACTTCACAATTGCAACCAAATGGGAGCGGTAGTACCTAACTTCACCACTTTGTGGCACTAAGTAACTAAAAATTGCTCTGTTAAGAATAACCTTTAAAAGTTGAGCTTATTTAGAGCTCCTCAAACTTAGTCACAGGGTTCACTTTTAATAGGTAATTGGAGTCCATTTTTTAACACAGGACACTCTCAAATTGTACCTTGTTTTAAAAGTCAAGCATTAGTCTAATGAACAAAGCCTGTCTAGTCTTTCTATTTAAAATGAAAGTGCAAATTAGTGATGGTGGGTGATCAGGTCTGGAAATAGGACTGTTTAACTTCAGGCTAGTGATGTAAGGGCTTATATACATGCTTTTGCTTTGCCTTGCCAGTTGCATCATTCATCAAGCAGAGCAGTTATGCTGGATGAAAATGAAAGCTTTTTACATTTCACTCTTTTAGTCTTGGGTCTCTCCCTCAGACTGCCAATCTGAGACTTTCTAATATGAAGAGTGTCCACTTATGATTAAAGGTGTGGATCTGTTGGCGCTCAATACTAAATGAAATTGCTTTAATAATGGTAGGCTAGTCGAGATCATTGCTTTTCATGAAGTGTCATTCATAGAGGGTAGATTGGGAGGAACTTATTAAATTTGAAGTTTGAGGCAGATCAAACTTCTGGATTTCCATTGAAATAGTCTGTTTAGGCGCCTCTCCATTTTTCACAAGCTGAAACTTTATATCCTTGGGCACAGTGTAATAAGATGCCAGCATTTCCTAGTTAAAATTAAAAAGGGAACAAACCTTACGTATCCATTTGAGTCTGGCCCTCTATTTGCTCAAACCCCACCTCCCGTATATTTGAGCATAATATGTGTAGATTTAGGTAATATAACCTGTCTGTATCAAGAAACACTCTTGCACTGGTAATTATTTTCAGAACTGTTCGATATTCCACTATGAAAGTTAAAACTGCTCATCAGACTTCTAGAATGATAGCATAATTGGGTTATTGCTGTTCGGGCTACTTGTGTAGTAGTGCTGACCTGACTTGTGAAGGGCATCTGCTGAGGACTTCTGCTTGGATTCTGAAAATTAATTGCTTCAGTGGCTAAAATTATCAGCATGGATCATAAATTATGGAGGGTGTAATTAAATTGAAAATATAGATCTTTTAGTATTTCCTTTATGATTTTTTAGTATGTTATGTTTTTATGCTATTTTGATTTTTTTTCCCCGATTGCTAGATTTCTGTTACGTTTTAAACTGAATGTAATAGAAACATCTTGTGGGAGGAGGAGAAGAAGAAAAGTGGGTCTCTGAGCTCTGGTCAAGTGTAGGTAGTCTCTTGGTTTATCCAAGGCCATGATCAAGTGTCTAGATATTTTTGGTCTTGAGATGAAAACCTTGTCTTTGCTTCTGGGACCTTTAAGTGAAAAAATATTCTCTTAATCTTTGTTTCATGAGACAGATACAGTCTGATGTATAACTGGATAATTTTAATCTTGTTTCCCACAGGATTTTATGGAAGACCATGGATTATGGAGCAGAGGAAAGAACTTTTTAGAAGGCAAGTCACGTTTCCCCTTGGTTTGCAATGTGCTCCAGAACAGTAAAACTATCATCTTCCACTTAGTAGACTATTAAGGATACTCAGGCCTGACTTCGAGCAGCATTTTACCTATTATTTGTATTTTAGCTGATTACATTTCCCTTCTAATCTTGCTCAGGCTGTTCTTGATTTGTCTAGTCTCTCAAACTTTTGCAATACCATTTGAATTAGTAGCATAGTGGTGAATGTTCTCAAAGACAAATGGATAAATTTGAGAATGAGATCCTATAAAATGCAGCTTTGTTGCACTTGTAGAATACTAATGGAGGCTTTTCCTCCCGTTACAGGCTTCAGAAATGGGGACTGAATACCTACTTGTATGCTCCAAAAGATGACTACAAGCACAGGATGTTCTGGCGAGAAATGTACTCTGTGGAGGAAGCTGGTAATTGCCTTTATTCCCCTCTGTATTTTCTATAAGTAGTTGCTGAATGAATCACAGTCACTGGTACATGTGCTTGGATGTTTAATCGTTGTATCCAGTTTTAAAGGTGAATGGCAATGCAGAAAGCATTAGGTCAAGGTTTATATACTGAATGTCCCTTGCAAGCTTACTTAATAGGGCTTGCAAAATATGTTTGGGTTTTCCTTCACTTTAATTTTAGCTTTGCATTTCACCTCTAAAACTCCATTTAAGACTAGCTTTAGTTTTATTGTGGGATTCACTCTCCTTCAACTTTCCCTCTTCTGGCAGTGAGAGGGGTTCATTTAGAATTTTTTCCTTATCTGTATTGGTCATCGGGACCTTATTGTAAGGAAGGGGAAAATATTTCCTTTTTAAAATGGAATGAGCATTGCTAATGTCTCTGGTTGGTCAAGTGCGCACACACACTAGTGAGGGGAGCCATGACTGGAACTTCAACTTCTGGCTTAATCAGAACTTTAAGGTAAAAAACAGAAGTTTGACATTTTGGATTTATTTAGTAGCTGGTGGTTTTCACAAGAAGGGGTTACTCTTCTTTCTCTTCCCTGATTTCCCAGCAGCAGAGGAGACCTAGCTAGCATAACTACGGTGTTCTTGTCCAGTAGTGCCCCCGTGTTGCCAGCCCTAACAATCTGAAAATAAGTAAAATTGTACAGTCTTAGGGCCTGCACCTAGGAGTCTTGCTGCTGACTTCATTGAGGAGAGGAGATGTCCCTTACTGAGTTTTAAGGTGCTCTTGTCACCAGTGGAAAAGAGCTATTCTGTCAGAGCACAGAGGTTTGTTGGCTAACAGGGCATTTGTAGGAGTCTCTTCCTTGGGTGAAGGAGAGAGACGATAACCACATCAGAATTAAATCTTGTAGAGGCTACTTTGAATGGTTTTAGGAATAAGGTTAAAGGGATGTTGGCAGATTACAATTATATTTATAAAACAAATTTTCTTACCTGTTACCAATAACACCGTAGGTTATAACAGGTTCCAAAAAAATTATTTGTTTACTTCTGCTTCTCTCAGCTTGGAGAATGAAGTTTGCCTTTTTTAGGATAACTTCTACTCAGAGGTTTTTAAAAGTCAGTATTGATGCATCCTGTAGCTCAGCAGTATACAAATATTGCAGTTGAAAGCATCAGACAAAGAGTTCAACTGAACAAATCCTGTTTGCAAAAATTGATTACTACATTGGATCAGTTCTTTAATATTTTTGACCCATATGGAAATGAGTAACCGTTTCAGAGCTTTTAGGTTTGATTCCATATAAACAGGTGAAATGCACCCATGTTTGCCACAGGATCAAACTGGCATATTCTCATTCTTTTAAAAGGTTTCTAAAAATAATGATAAATGTGAAATAAAGCTTAAACTACAAGACAAGTATTTGTTACCATCCCTTTAATGTTGTTTCTCTACACAATTTGCAATACAGCTTAGATTACTGATGCAGCAGTAAGCACTTAGAACATTCAAAATATTATTTGTTAAAGCTACCTGAAACCCTTTCTTGGCTTCTAGCAGTGGAGTAATTTGCTTTTTATAATGTATTTCTTAATATTTATGAGGAGGTATCTTAGCTTTCTTATTGATGAATCCTTCTGAAATACTTGGATTTAACTCTTAGAGCAACTCATGACCCTAATCTCGGCTGCCCAAGAATATGAGATAGAATTCATCTATGCCATCTCGCCTGGACTTGATATCACTTTCTCAAATCCAAAAGAAGTGTCCACATTGAAACGCAAGCTGGACCAGGTAGGTCTTGTTGAAACTCTCAGCCCATGTGATTTAAGAATGTTTGGAACTTCCAAAATAACTCAGTAACTCATGTGTCTGCTGTACACTTGGTGGCATTTTTTTGACCAATTTTGCTTTTACGTATTGAACATAAGTGCCAATGTCTGTATAATACTATGTATAATAATATTCAGAGTTTCTCATAAAATGAACAATGAGGCTTTGGGATTGAAACTACTGCAAGCATAAGGAAGGACTTTTTCTCCCATGTTAGATTTTGTACAATTGGCCAGTGCACTATCGGAACTTCCTTAGAGGCAGGATGCTGGCAGTGATCTGATCAGGAATAGCAATTCTTACTAACTGTTGTTTGGGAATTTTGGTCCTAAAATCCTTTTTAAAAACCTCAAACTAAGACTCCTATCCAAAGGGAAAGATGGTATTCCTCCAAGAAAAATTTCAATGGGGAAGACCTAAAATGTGCACATACCGTCTAAGTTCCTGTGATCTGCTCCACTTCACCTGAGGTCTGTTGCTGAATTTGGTCTTTCCTAGTTGTCTGCTTCTCCTATGAGATAAGACTTGGATTGGGAAATTGGAACAGACTGCCAGTCTCCAGTGATATCCTTGAGAAAAACATAATGGTGGGTCAGAGTCATGTATTAATTGGCGATAACTGCCAAGGCATTCCTCTTCCTTCCCTCCCCCATTCCTCTAGTCCTTCCTTTATTGGAAAGAGTTTTGAATTTGCAAGGCACACTATGGTAATGGAAGCACTCCAATATTCGTCACTCATCTTGCGATGCTGTGCACTTTATGCAGGGTACTGTGGATTTGATTTAAATGTTGACATATACTTGGGAATTTCAAGTGTATTTTTAGATTACAAATTACAAACTGAAAACCAGTGATTCCTCAAACAGAAATTGACTCATACTTATTTTGTGGGCTTTTTTTTTTGGGGGGGGGGGGGGGGGGGGGGGGGGAGGGAAGGAATGTTGGCTGATCCTGTTAAAGGCAAGTTAGCTTTTAGAACTTTTTACTGTTTGTTTTCTTAATTTTCTAAACATTTCTCTTCACTTCTTTCCCCTTCTGCTCTAGGTTTCCCAGTTTGGCTGCAGATCCTTTGCACTGCTGTTTGATGATATTGATCACAACATGTGTGCAGCAGACAAAGAAGTCTTTAGCTCCTTTGCTCATGCCCAGGTCTCCATTACTAATGAAATATATCAGTATTTAGGAGAACCAGACACATTCCTATTCTGTCCTACAGGTAAAACATTAGGACTAATTTTACTTTGTGATAGCTTTGAAATTAATGAGCCTTCTATTTTACTGCACCCAGGTCAATGAAGGCTTTCCCTAGAGCAGTCACTAAACATCTTGGAGCAATCTGGAAGAATTGACGTTTAAGGAAAGAGTAAAGAAACTAAATGTGTGTGGCTTGGGGCATATGATGACTAAGGGGGATATAAGTCTATTTGAAGGGTGTAAACATGAAGTAGTCTGAAAAATTATGTTGCAAGATACAAGAAGGTTCAATTAGGAATGAGACAAAACAAACTTTTTTCTAGTTTAACTTGTATGAAGGAATCCAAATCATGTTTTGGAACTCTCCACAGCATGGTCAAGGTATAGGATGAATGGGACTTTCCCAAATTTCTCATTTTTAGCTGTTTTGTATCTTGCATCAGCATTTGACTTGACACTGTCAGCAATGGTATTTTTTATATTGGGCTGTAAACAGGGCCACCCAGAGGATTCAGGGGGCCTGGGGTCTTCCGCCGAATTGCCGCTGAAGACCCGGCTTTTCGGTGGCAGGTCCCAGGGCGGAAGGACCCCCCCCCCCCGCCCGCCTGCCACAGGTCTTCAGGGCACTTCAGCGGCGGGTCCCGGAGCGGAAGGACCCCCTGCCGCCGAATTGTCGCCGAAGACCCGGGCCCCGTGAGAGTTTTCTTGGGCCCCTGGAGTGAGTGAAGGACCCCACTCCAGGGGCCCCGAAAAACACTCGGGGGGGTGGGGGGGGGACGGGCCTGTGGGCCCTGGGGCAAACACAGTCTTGAGTTCTATCAGTAGGCTCCTTTGTGTGGACTAATTCAGTCTTTCTGTCTCCATTTCATACCTCTTTCCCATTAACATTTGTTACAGGTTATTGTAACCTTTTATAAACTTTACAGTTGAGCTCACAGTTAGGATAAATTAGCCTACCAATTTATCCTAATACTCTGTTTCGTCACAAAAATACCCCAAAAGAATCTGACGAATTCCATGTTGACAAAACAAACCAAAAAAAACCAGATCTACCACTTCTACATTAGCTCAGGATTCAGGTCTTCTGTCCAAGGGCATATTGAGCAGCAGATGTCCGCAAAGACCACCGTCTTTGCGTTGCTAAACTGAAATTAAAACTGAGACCGTTCAACTTTAACACTGAAAACAAGAGTACTGTGAGTAATTCCATCTTGAACTATGGAACAGCTTTGAGGTGCTGCCAAAGCAGAGGAAGGTAAGACACAGATTGGACTTAAAGAAAAGTGGGCAGCAGTCAGACCATGAGAGTCAAGCTGCAGCAGAGAGTTGTCTATCAGCATAGACAGAACAAGACTTGCGTAAGCCAAGAGACTCACTGAGGAAAGGAAAGCGTTCAAAGGAGTACAAGGAAGTGAAAAGCAACACCATGAAAGATAGATGGAGATATGTTGAAGACCTTATAGGAAACCATACAGCTGTTCACCAAATGTCTAAAATCGTGTGTGGAAAACTCAAAATGTATCAATAAAAAGCAACGGTGGAAAAATGTTTACAACTGAGGCAGAGCAGAAAAATAGAGGGCTGGAGCATTTCAAAGAAGGCTTCAACGGGTGCAGCTTTATCTCAGCATCAGATATATTAAATGTGTGAATCTGATCAACTTGCCGTTAACATCAATCCAATAGAGATGACAGTCCAACTAGAAGTATAGGCTGCAGTCAAGAAACTGGAAAAATAACAAAGTAGTGGGAGATGATCAAATTGCAGCAGCAATGCTAAAAGCCCTTGATACCACCACCCTAACGAAACTTCCAGAACTGTTTAATGAAGTCTTTAAAAAGAGACCCCTTCTGGCCACTGGAAACATGGAATCTTTGTCAGAACACCCCAGAAGAGTGATCTCACTGACAGTAACAACTGGAGAACAACACAGAATAGTGTAAGTCTTCGGCAGTGCGATACTACTCAGAACAAAAGAGGCAGTAGATGCAAGCTTAGAGAACAACAATCTGGATTCAGGCCCAAGGGATCCTGTGTGAATCTGATATTCACACTAAGGACCATCGTAGAAGAATGTATAGAATGGCATGCTCTCATCGTCAATTTCATTGTGCAGTTGCCAAATGCCTTTTGAAAGTCAGTCGTACATTCTGGCCTATGGAATCCCACCTAGAGTTGTCCATGTCATTAAGGCCATGTATAGAGATGTGAAGTGCTCTTTAATGGTGAACATCCAGATGAGTGGTTCACAGTGGACACTGGTGTGAAACAGAGATAAAATGCAGACCTGCTGTTTAGTATTACCATAGAATGGATAATGAGGAAGTGTATTAGCAATACAAACACTGATAAAGTATTGGTAGATAGCAAATGCCTAGAAGATCTAGACTTGGCCGATATTTTGCAACTGAGTGACAGCTCATCTCCACTAGAATCAGAAAAAAGCACTGGACATAATTGGGGCATGTGTTATGGATGCCAACACTCAGACTCCCACGTGAAGTCATCAAGTGGAAACCTACTGGTGAGAGGAAATGAGTGCCCAAGAGAAACTTTAAGAACCCTTAGTAGGGAGGGTAGAGCAGTTGACCTCAACACCATAGAGCAGATGGAAGCAGCAGCAAATGACAGAGAGGAATGGAAGAGACTAGTGTCTGCCTTGTGCACCAACAGTGGTACAGGAAGGATGTAATATAATTAGATATTCTAGAATAGCCTTTCCTTGTGTGTGATCTAGAATTAGCAGTTTCAGTAAGCAATGACTAAGTTGAGAAATGGTTCCTCTAAACTTTGTGCCGTTGTCCCATTTGACCAGTAGTTGATGTTCCCCTGTGTGTATTTATAAAATGTAAATATTTTAGATTATGCTGCCTGTTTGTACTTAAACCACACACTGCTTTCTCTAGAATAGCAACTTGACACTTCTAAGAAAAGACTAAACATTTTCAGGTTTAGACTTGACTATTCATAATTTATCCAGAGTGTATCATTTATTTATGGCAGCAATCTATACTCTTAAACATAACTAGTTTGAACACAACATCCATTTTAACAGCCTCTACTGGCTCCCCATCAAATTTCATATTTTTAAAAAACTGTCACTTAATGGTGTGGCTCTCAAGTTTTACAGTCATTCTCCAGGGGATGTAAAACTAAACCAAGTATCTGTTTGCCATTGGGCTTGCCATACTATCATAGAAAGGAATGCTGGAAGGCACCTAAAGAGGTCATCAATTCTAGCTGAAGCCAGACCAAATAAACCTAGACCTTCTATGACCGCTTTGTCCAATTTGTTCATAAAAATCTCCAGTGATGGGGATTCCACAACCTTCCCTGGAAGCCTATTCCAGAGCTTAACTACCCTTCTAGTTACAAAGTTTTCCTAATATCTAGCCTAAATCTCCCTTGCTACAGATTAAGCTCCTTACTTCTTGTCCTACTTTCAGTTGACATGGAGAAGAATGGATCCCTATCGTCTTTGTAACAGCCCTTTATATACATAATGTGGGTGCAGAGGAACCGCTTGCGGTAACACGAATTCGGATATATAGGACTACATTATATTGGGGTAGAGGTGTAGTTGAAGACTTTGTTTGTTTTCAGGTTCCCCCTCCTCAGTCTTCTTTTCTCAAGTCTAAACATGCCCAGTTTTTTAACCTTTGCTCATAGGTCAGGTTTTCTAAACCTTTTATCACTTTTGTTGCACTCCTCTGGACTCTCTCCAGTTTGTCCACATCTTTCCTAAAGTTTGTGTCCAATTTTGTGCAGCAGTATTGTAGCTGAAACCTCATCAGTGCTGAGTAGAGTGGGATAGCTACTCCCCATGTCTTCCATATGACACTCATGTTAATACGTCTCCGACTATTAGCCTTTTTGCCACTGCATCACATTGACTCATACTCAATTTGTGATCCACTAGACCCCCCCCCAGTTCCATTTCAGCAGTACTGCCACCTAGCCAGTTATTCCCCCATTTTGTAGTTGTGTATTTGATTTTTCCTTCCTAAATGAAGCTTTTTTTATTGTATTTTCATCTTATTAAATTCAGACCAATTCTCCAATTTGTTGTGGTCATTTTGAATTCTAATCCTATCCTCCAAAGTGCTAGCAATTCCTCCAAGCTTGGTGTCGTCTGCAGATTTTATAATTCTGCACCCCATTATTCAAGTCATTTAATGAAAATATTAAATAATACTGGACCCAGGTCTGACCCTGCAAGAACCCACTAGATATGCCCTCCCAGTTTGACAGCAAGTATGGTCTTTCAAGTTGCTGTGCCCCCACCATATAGTAACTTCATCTAGTCCACATTTTCCTAATTTGTTCATGAGAATGTCATGTAGGACTGTATCAAAAGCCTTACTAAAATCAAGATGTACCCTGTCTACTGGTTCCCCCCCCCCCCCCATCCACTAGGCCAGTAACCCTGTCAGAGAAGGAAATAGGTTGGTTTGCCATGGTTTGTTTTTGACAAATCCATGCTGATTATTCTTTATAACCCCTTTATCCTCTAGGTGCTTACGAGTAAATTATTAAACAATCAATTTGTGTCATTCCAGGTATCAAAGTTAGGCTAACAGTACCTGTCCTGAAAAAGGGGACAATGTTTGCCCTTCTCCAGTCTTCTGAGGCTTCACCTATCCTCCATGAGTTTTCAAAGATAATTGCTAATGGTGCTGAGATTGCTTCAGTTCCTTAAGTGTCCCAAGGTTAATTTCATCAGGCCCTGCTGACTTGAATATACCTGACTTATCTAAATTTCTTTAACCTGTTCTTTCCCATTATTAATAGTATGAAAGGAGAGAAGGTTAGCACTCCCCTTGATAAGGATGGAAGAGGTCCTAGTGACCTTTACAGCACGCATATGGTTAAGGCATTGCCACTTACTTGTGTTAAGTATCTGGTCACAATTTATCTGTTTAGTGAAGACTGAAGCATAATAGGCATTAAACACCTCAGCCTTGATGACATTAGTTATTAACTCTCCTTCCCCTCTAAGTAGAGGGACCTACACTTTCCTTAATCTTTCTCTTGCTCCTGATGTATTTAAAGAATCTGCTCTTCTTGCCTTTTATGTTTCTTGCTTGGTGTGACTCATTTTGTGCCTAGTCTTTCCTTGTCCCTACATGCTTGCACTATGCTTTTATACTCCTCCTTAGCAATTTTCTCCATGTTTCCACTTTTTGTAGGATTCCTTTCTGATTGTCTTTGAAACTTTAATAAAGAAGTTTTAAAAATTCCATTTATATAGCATCCTTCAGTGGTGTTGGGGGAATCAACTTGTGGAACCGACACAGCTACCACACTGTTCTTGTATGGCATCCATCAATGTACCTGTATACCTATATGTAAAACTTGAAGGGACAATAAGCTGTTTTTGAGCAAGAGGGAGACCAACATTAGATAAATCAGAGTAGCAAATAGGGAAATTCTTATGACCTGTAATTTTGAAAACAGTTTAACAAACCTTCAGATGTGTACAGCCTTCTTTGCCTTAGGAATGTGGGACTTTTCAGGCCAAACCACTTTTCAGGCCAGCATTAAAAGAGGGCAAAAATAGGGCTATATAATGGAAGCTGTCTGCAGTCTTTAACTGGGGAGAGATTGCTGTATCTTCATGAGGCATTTAATATATCTCATTCAAATTTTGGGGGGTGGGGTTTGAGTGCTGTGGAGTATAAACACATTCTGTGCTTAAGATGGAAAACTTTCTGAAATTTTAGGCTGTGGAATAATCCCTGTAAGGGAGCAATTGAGAGCCTCATTGCTTGACATTTAGAATTGATCCAGAGACTAATTTAAAATATACTGAGATGGCAGTAATTCTGAAGTCCTGGTTTCTCTTGTTTCTACAAGTTGTCTAACCCTACCAAACTAGAGACAGAAGGGACTTGACTTCTGATTCATGTGCCCCTCTCAGTATGTGTAGCCACATATGAGATGATTGGTGAGCCTTTTTGTGGCCAAGATACCATCTTGTGCATTAACTGGATGTTCATGTACTTATTTTCATGTTGCCTTATATGTTGGAGAGGAAGGTGAATACTACTGTTAGGAATTGCTTCCTAACGGGTCTTATGGGAATGACCAGTCAGATTACTGCATGCAGTGGTGTTGAGCCGTGTTGGTCCCAGGTTACTAGAGAGAAAAGGTGGGTGAGGTAATACCTTTTATTGGATCAACTTCTGTGTAGCTTGAAAGCTTCTCTCTCATCAACAGAAGTTGGCTCAATAAAAGGTATTCTCACCCGCTGCATCTTAAACTACTTTCTGTACTGCCTAATTTGAAGATGAACCTTGTCCCTTATCCACCTGTATCACTGGGCTATTAAAAATGCCTAGTAAAACTCCATTATTCCAAGACTGTCATGTCTGTTTTCACAGTACATTTCTTTCTAATGATTGTCATTACTACTAGGATGTATTTTTCTTTTTCCCCCTCTCTAGAATATTGTGGAACTTTCTGCTATCCAAACGTTGCCCAATCCCCTTATTTACGGACTGTAGGAGAGAAGCTGTTACCTGGCATTGAGGTGTTGTGGACAGGTAGGAATCATGATCTTTGAGTTGATTAGTAGCCTTAAATGAACTCAGGCTTTTAGTAAATGATTTTATTGCACCTGTGAAATTACTTTGTTGCTTTCATGTATGAGTGCTTCTTAACTATATGTAAAGTCCTCTAATTATCCAATTGTACATCTAGGTCCTAAAGTTGTATCTAAAGACATTCCAGTAGAATCTATTGAAGAAGTTTCTAAGATCATCAGGAGAGCTCCAGTCATCTGGGATAACATTCATGCTAACGATTATGATCAGAAGAGGCTGTTTCTTGGGCCATATAAAGGTCGGTCGACTGAACTCATCCCTCGACTGAAGGGAGTCCTGACCAATCCAAACTGTGAATTTGAAGCCAATTATGTTGCTATTCATACACTTGCAACTTGGTACAAATCCAACATGAATGGAGTGAGGAAAGATGTGGTGATGAGTAAGTAGATTTTTATGGTTTAATAGTTCATTGTCCATTGAGTTGGGACAAGGGAAAGACAACTGGACCAACTTGTTATAGGTCTTGTAGAAATGGCTTTAGGGGCAAATCATGGTGTTGTACTCTTACTCTAATCAGTGCTTCCAGGTGCCAAGCTCACAGTTCCCATATATTCTTCTCCTTTTTGATTTAAGAGGCCTCCACTCAGATCAAGAACGAACATTGCATGATCGGATTTGTAGTCTTTGTTGCTGTACTTCCATGTTGATGCTGAGGGAGGCTGCAGTTTGCTCCATTTTACACATTTTTGATGCGGCAGTCGGTTCTGTTTTTGCAAAATGAGGCTGTCTGGCAAAGCTTGGGTTTCCTGGGCTAGCACTCTTATTGAGAGTTTAAAAAAAAAAATCTGATTTGGAGTCTTGCGTACTAACTTATGTGCTGTTTTCTCAACTTTTTCCTTTAGCTGACACTGAAGACAGTACAGTATCAATCCAGATTAAATTGGAAAATGAAGGGAGTGATGAAGATATTGAAACTGATGTCCTGTATAGCCCTCAAATGGCTCTGAAGCTGGCCTTAACAGAGTGGCTGCAGGAGTTTGGGGTACCTCACCAATACAGCAGTGAGTTGCATTCGCTTGGTTTTCCTCCGGGCACAGTAGGAACACTGTCAAACGGGTATAAAGGTTTAGGTTGGGCTAAAGAAAATAGTTTTACAAAACCAAAAATATTTCCATGAGTCGTTAAGCAGAAATGGAAGTATTATCAAACTTTGTATGAGCTGTTAAACCATTTTTATTAAAGATGGTCCTGACTGAGCTGAGGAAAGCATCTCTTATGGTCCCAGAAGTTCCAAGAGGCCATTCTGTCTAGAAAGGAGGATCAACACAGGTCATACTGTCATATGTGACTGGCCCCAATGCAGTGCACTTCCATAGATCCTGGGGGCCTGGGAAAGATGGGGTATCCCGTGAAGGGGATGTGAGACGACTTAAAACCAATAACAATGTCCCGTGAAAGCTGTTGGATTGATTCCTCTGATGCTCATTTTCAGGAATGGTGTCCCCTCAGCACAATACGGATGAGTCCTCACTGCAGTAGGAGCCAAATTCTGAGGTAGAAGCCATGGATCTGTGGGGCCCATTGTTCCTGCCAGATCAGAGCTTGACATTATAGTTGTCATTTCTGAGAGAATCAGGGATCCCACTATGCACCAGTGGGTGACGGACAACAATGTCTTGAGTGATTCAGTTGTCCCTTTGGACAGCTCCATGGTTCAAGTTTTATCAAGGATTTAATCTAACTGGCTTTGGCAGGGAGTGGTGATGAGGCCAAGGTCTCTATCCATTGCCTCTTCTCCCTGTCCCCTCAAAAGACCTACTCTGCCTGAACCCTCAGGATCAGAAGTGCTACCTGATGTGGAGGCACTCTCCTCTCGTCAGTGATTTTTAAGGCTATGCCTGGATTTGAAGAAACTGAGGGGCAGTTGAGGGTGGACTGTATTACCCTGGGCTCTAGGAGTAGAGTTCTGTAACCTCATGGCAGGGCACCCAATCTCAATATGGTTCTACAGGGCCATGCAGTCAGAGAACTAATGTTGCTTTAATTGATAACCTTTTTATTCTCACCTTCGTTACAAATGGTGCTGTAAGTGCATAAATATTAACTAGTCTATTTAGAAAGCTGCTTCTGTCCCGTTTGTGCCACCAATCATATATGGAATGGGGAAAATCTCCAATTCAGATGTCTGTCTTAGAAGATTTCTTGAACAGGCTTTATACTTTGACAAATTTATATTCTTAGTAGCACTGTAAGGGAGTCACTAATGATCGTTTTATGTACCTTGACAACTGATCATCCATATTATTCAGAAAGGTTGATTTGGTGTTGGTAGGGATTGCAGACTTTAAACTTGTTTGTTCTATTCTCAGGTAGGCAAGTGGCCCACAGCGGTGCTAAAACCAGCGTAGTTGATGTGGTGCCTCTGGTTGCGCCATCTTCTCTAAACGCAACAACTGTGGTTACTACTGTTTACCAAGAGCCCATCATGAGTCAGGGAGCAGCACTGTCCGATGAGCCACCAGCACTAGTCAAGGAGGAAGAAAAGAAGCAGTCTGAGGAGGAACCAATGGACATGGTCGTGGAAAAACTAGAGGACACAGACAAGAATGTTAATCAAATACTGACCGATATTGCTGAAGCTAAAATGTCTGAGGAGTTAAAACCAATGGATACTGATAAAGAGAGCATAGCTGAATCTAAGTCCCCAGAGATGTCTATGCAGGAAGACTGTGGTAGTGACATTGCCCCTATGCAGACTGATGAGCAAATGAATAAGGAACAGTTTGTGCCTGGGCCAAATGAGAAGCCTCTCTACACAGTAGAACCAGTGACTCTAGAGGATCTGCAGTTACTTGCTGACTTGTTCTACCTTCCTTATGAACATGGGCCCAAAGGTGCCCAGATGCTGAGAGAGTTCCAGTGGCTCAGAGCAAATAGCAGTGTTGTCAGTGTTAACTGTAAAGGAAAGGACTCTGAAAAAGTGAGTGTGACTAAGTCTTGTTTTTCTTTCCTTAAATCATAATTCTGAGGTGCATTACACATGTCCTGTAATACAGGGAGCTTGTGTCCCCGGCAACTTCCTAGAAGCCCAGGAGCTGCATGTCATTATTTTTAAAAGAACTTAGAGTAGATCATATAGCCCAAAGGCATGCTTTGTGTAAGGGCATGCAAAGATTGCTGACATTTGACCAGAGAAGCACAATTTGGCCTTCCCTGATGTAGCAGTAGTAGTGAAAGGGTATTGAACAATGGTTGTGGGTCAGAACTGTAATGAAAGAACCTATACAACTTAAAAAGGTACAGCATAGTGCAGTGTTTTTTGTTTGGAGACATCTAGTCTCTAGAAGAGTATTTTTGATCTTGTGGATCTTTTGTCTCCCTCAATAGATTGAAGAATGGCGCTCCCGAGCAGCCAAGTTTGAAGAGATGTGTGGATTGGTCATGGGAATGTTCACTCGCCTCTCCAACTGTGCCAACAGGACGATCCTTTATGACATGTACTCCTACGTCTGGGATATCAAGAGTATCATGTCAATGGTGAAGTCTTTTGTGCAGTGGTTAGGTAGGTGCACTGGGAACTGTTTTACACTCCGATAGTGTACCTTTTTTGTTTTTAATTAGCCCACGGAAAAAATATTACACAAAGTGCATTATTTGTGGTGTATGGTCTAATTTGATCTTCATTAAAATCTTTCCTGCCTCACTATTCTGAAATACTGTTCGCTCTACTTTGAATTCGTACTGATGTTATGAGTAACAGTGTTCAGGCACTTCAGATTTTTTTTCTTGGGCTAATGAAACTTAAATCTCATCTCTGAAACGTAAGTGCTGACTTTAACTTGCTCTGACTGAATGCACACTGGACTATGCCATGTAACTCCCTTGACACCCTGTTATGTGATTGGAAATGACACTATGAAATGTGACCGCACATCAGCCATCTGCTGCTTGCTCTGTCTTGATAACATTATTGCTGTCTTCAACAGAACAATTGCAGAAGTGACCTTTCAATGGGCCTGGCCAAGAGGAAGCCGATCCTCCCAGCCCTTGCGCATGCGAGCTTTAGCATATAAGGCTATTCTGGTGCAAAATGGTTTGCTTTAACATTTTCCAAATAGCTGATTTTTGGCAAAGGGTGGAAATTGGAGAGCTCTGTAAGTCAGCTTTTGTCCAGATGTAATCGGAGACTTTTAAACAGAGCTTGAAAGACATTTTTTTTTGTATGCAGCTTTTTTTTGCTGAAACATGTTTTTGGGGGATCCTAAGTTGGCAGATAGCACCAGCATGGCCTGGGTTCTTCTAGTGACCTCATTTTACTTTCAGGTTTCAATCCATCTGTAAGGAATATGCTGTGGACTTGCTTGACGTACACAGCAGGCCGCAAAGCTGATGGTCTCATGTCACAATTTTTGTAGCTGTCACAAACCTCACAGTGGATAACCATTACACAGCCTTCGTCTAGTTCTAGCGTTTCAGTTATTCTTAAATCCTACTAACTTGTAGATAGATTTAAATAGCTCATCATTTAGAGACGGAGAAGACCTAGTAGGTCATCAAGTCAACTCAGCTAGGGCAAGGTGAAGTTCATTTGCACTTTGTATCCACTGATCCCTTGAGATATGAAACATTTTAAAAAGAGGTGAGCAAATAAATATGTGCCTTTTACTGTGTAAAGGGAGCAAAAAATAATAGCTGTAAGGTCTTTGAAAAGAGACTGGTAGCATTTAGTGTGTTAACAACATCCCTACATCTCCGTGCAGCTTTAAAGCTTGACTTCATGATTCCGTAAAACCTGTAAGATGCAAAAATGCTTAGTATTGTTACTCTGACTTTACATTGAGATTAAAGCAGAAAGTCTCTTTGATAGCTCAATTATTTGTTTAAAAACCTAGGCCAAAATTTTCAAAAGCGGTCATCTGAGTTTCGGCTGCTTCGAGTTTTGGATTCAAGTTTCTAATTTGTGACCCCTTAGACCTGATTTTACAAAGTTGCTAAGCATCTGTTGCTCCCAATGACTGTAGCTAAAGTCATGAGTTCTTCTTTGTGCCTTTTGAAAATCGGATCTAAGCTGTCTCAAGTTATGAACTCAAAAATTGAGGCAATCCACATCAGAGGCTACTTCTGCAAATATTAGTTCAGTCTCAGTCCCAAAACTTGTCTTAAGTAGCCAGAAGACCTAGTAAGAGTTCTGACTGTTGTACAGGCTGATTCCCATGCCCCAGGAATGTGATTTGGGAGAGGAGATACTTCAGTCTCCTCATTTTTTTTATTTTATTTGTTTAATTTTATAGTAGTTTAAAAAATGCATAGTTGAGGAAAAGATCTTCAACGGGAATATATTTCCACAGCTCATATTAATATAGCTCATGTAGGTTAAATACACTGAACCAAATTAGTTCCCACAATGGTGTGTTCAATGGTCCACTGAAAGTTCATTTTCTTCACCTCTCCTCCCAGTCCAGCTAGCATTCAGTCCCTTTAAATAGTGTGGTTGAACAGTACTATGGATTACTAATGCCTTCTATTGTCTTCTTCCCCACTGTGTACAGATGGGAGAATCCTCAGCACAAGTTTCTACTGCTATTGGATGGACAGCGCCAGATGTTCGCAGCGCGTCGTCATTAATTAATTAAATGGAAAGGTTTTGTCTGTGAGGCAGCTCAGATAGATTAGATGTGCACTAGGCATGAACTGAAGTCACATTTGCGCAGCGACTAAGGCATTAACTATGTTTTTCATTTACACAGCTCTTCATTCACGAGGCTCTTTACTGTAATAATTGGAAGTGCTAGTTATGTTGTAGTCTCAAAGGAGAGACAAATATTGTCTTCCAAGTTAATGACTAAATCTTAGTTGTAAAGGGTATCTTTTTACATCAGACATTCAGACGTGGGAGCAAGCTAAACTTAAATTCTGATATTTGGATTATTTTCTAAATTTATCATACTAAATAAGTCTTTTTAAAATTTATTACTCGACTATCTTATGTCAAACTTGGTACATTTTGGGACTCTCTGACTAGCACAACATAATTGACTGTATTGATCTGAGACTGTTACTTGAACAGGAGGTAGATTGCTGTCCACAAAAGGAAAAGAACTTTTGCGCTGCTTATCTTATCAGAAAACTAGGCAGGTAATTTTAATCTCTATTCCAAACATTCATCTAATCTTTCCCTCTGTCAAAAATGTCATATATGTTAATTGGTGTTAAAGGCTGTAATGCTTGGCTAATGGAACAGTCTTAAATGCTAAACTTGCTGATGAAAGTAGATTTTCCAGTACTTAAAATGCTCAGCATATAATATAATATGTATTAATGGGCCTCGTGGTTGGTTGGTAGGAAGCCTAGTGTTTCTGACATGCTTGAGGAGGAAGAAATAAGATGCTAAAAAGAAAAAATAAAACTGTCTATGCTCAACAGTTCTTTACTAATTACGATCAAACTGTGAATTCATTGCAGTTAACTTACTGGCCTCTTCAGCATGTCAGTAGGACTGTAAATAAATGGGCCAGAACTGAGCTAAACTGGCCTTTCTCGTCTGTTGCAATGAGACCACTGTTCCATACAGCTGTCGTAGCTGTCTCAAGTGAGTCAGACCATTCTGTGCATTTATTGCCAACCCTAGTTTTCTGACAAGATTAAAACAAATAATACTAAAATGTGACTTCAGACAGGCCCAATTTTTCAAGGGGCTGTGGTAATGGAATTTGTCTTGTATTATCTCTCTGAAATTTGCAATAGTTGCTATTAACCAGGCCATATTGCTTCCAAAATGTCCTCTTTTCACTAAGGACATAATGCTTCTGCCATAAATGTACAGGCAAAAGAATGTACAAACAGGTCTGGGAAGCTTATATCATTGCACAGATCTCATGCCTCCCAGTGTGGGATGAGGTGTATTATTGGCTTTTTAAATACTTAATTGTCTGCTCTTTAGCCCATTATCTGAAAACAGTAACCTAGATATTGCAATTTATTTATCCATTAAGGGCATGAGCACTTAGAATCTTTACAAATTGTACAACATTATTACAGCCTCCCCCAAAGTCCTGGACTATAGCTCAGTTAGAGAGCTTTTTCCACAAAGTGTATGTTAGCTTTTTGGACATGTTAGACCCCCCAGGAAATCCCCCTTCTCGTAACGTTCTCCGCTTGGATCTGATCTCAACAGGGTGTCGTAGTCAATCTTCAGCACAGTTCTTAAGTGGAGACCAAGAACCCTGGGCCTTTAGAGGTGGTCTAGCAGGAGAGTTCCAGGTATCAATATGACTTCACAACTGAATGACATTTTCTTTGTTTTATGAGAAACCTTTTGTTGCACAACAGAGGTCTGGAAGGATTGGTCTGCCGAAGGCTTTCTGGTCCAAAGTCCAATTAGCCTTACAGCTTTGTTTTAAAATAATTTTCCTCCCCTTTCCACAGTAATTTCTCAAGGAGATGCTGCGTGTCCCATGCGCCCGCGAAGCGCAGCGGCTTTAGTTGTACATTTCACATTGTTTCTTTGCAGGTCGCACAGCGTTTTTATCTGCGCCCGCAATTGCACAATGCGCGCATGCTTGTCTGCCAATGGGAATTCCATGAGCAAGAGAGTGTCACTGACACATGTTTTGATTCTTCTCTAAACAACGTTGTAACTCATTTTACTGGGAAGCTTTCAATTGGAGAATGTTCTTAAACCTCTGTTACACCATGTTCGAATTTGTTCATGGATTTTTCAAGTGCTGTACTTTTTCCCCCTCACAGGTGCTCTGCGCGCAGCAAATAGAATCAGCGCATTGCTTTTGGGATAAAGTGTCTCCTCTGGCCAGTTAACCCTCTTCAGACCAAACCTTTCCTCCTGACATGCTATGTTCTTACACAGAGATAGTGTAGATATGATTGGTATAAGTATGTTAAAGCAGAAATGAGCTTAACATAAACTCCATTAATGTGCTGTTACAATTGCATATTTTAAAACACCAATTGGATAATTCCTATTCAGATAATAAGGTCTTTGTATTTGTAAAGCATACCAACCCCACCTTCTGGGGTGCCTGCAGTAGCAAATGTTAATTTGGGAGTCTGCAGTGCACATGCCAGAGTGCGATGTGTCTCTTGCCTTTCAAACACTCATATTAAGTCTTTTGTTTTCACAGCGTTTGCTGCCTATTGATGGGGCAAATGACCTCTTTTTTCAGCCACCTCCGTTGACTCCAACTTCCAAGGTTTACACTATCAGACCCTACTTTCCAAAAGATGAGGTAACTATATGCCCCTGATATTAAGGAACATTACTATTGAGCACTGATTCCACTGGCTATTATGCTACCCCAACCTGCTATATTCCCTTGGTTAATAATATGCTGCTTTTACATATCGATTTCTAAAAGCAGTTCATGTACTAGTAAGCCTCCTAATCCTCCTGTGAGATGCAAGTGTCCTTGTTTTACAGATTGGGGGGAACTAAGGTGAAATGATTCTCCCAAAGTCACACAAGTCACTCTCAGAGCCAAGTCCACAATTCATAAATCCAGACACTAGTCTCCTTTTCTAGCCATTAGCCCATTCTCCCTCTCTAAAATGAAAACTAAGTAGTAACCTATTGCAGGATTTCTTTGGCAGTGTATGTAATATAATGTGTTGTAAGTTAATCTTTTTAGCAACTGTGTGTGCGTGCACACACTCTCTCTCCCGCCCCCCACTTAAGGGTCAGTCTGGTAAGTGCCACTGAATGTTCAGCTTCTGCGTAACCGAATTACTTGAGGAGTTCATCACCTCTGGTTAGCTGCTCTTCCTGTTTTGTGGACTTACAAAGTAAGCACTTGGATTTTCTTAACGTGCTTAACTTCCCTTCAGGTTGTTTCTCTCCCCTCCATCCCCCCAGGAGTGGTTTCTAAATGGGATTTGAGACTGTCATTCTCAAATAAGTCTTATGCTGTAAATTTACACTGCTTTACTGTCTTTCCAATAAAGATGTTGCCCTGTGCCCGTGAACAGCTCTATAATCTAAGGCCTTGTCTAAACAAAATTACACTGCCTTAACTAAAGGTGTGATTTAATTGGTATAGTTAAACCAGTGCAAATCATTGTGTGGACATGTATCTGTTTAAGTGTTTACATTGGTTTGATTTACATTTGTGTATTGACTGATACAAGCTAAACTGAGAAGCCAGGTTCTAATTGAAAAAAGAAGGAACACACAGGGCTTTGCACACGTTTAATTGAATCTTTAGGGGTGGAATTTAATCATCTAAGTGACTTAGGCGCACCGGCCCCGTTGACTTTCAATGGGACTCGTTCCTCTTAAGTCCCTTAGTCAGATTTGAAAATCCCAACCTAAAATTATACCTTTAGTAAAACTGATAACTTTTTTGCATAGAATACCTAAGACATGCTGTCACAAAGAATACAAGTTTCGGAGAGGGAGAATCTGATTAATAAGAAGGGTGAAGACGCATCATTTAGTCAACTTGTATTCAAAGCAAAACCTTGTAAACGCCATTTAAAATGTCTGATCTATAAATAGGTTAGGTTTTCAAATGGAAAAATTCTGCTGCTGAAGGGCATCTGTCAGGGCATAACTAGCCCTTCAGAAGTACCTTATTTTGGTTGAATATAAAACATCCCTGTAGCTATTTAACATTACAGCCTGTTAAATATACCCAGAGAGCACTTAGTAATTAATGAGCATGTTTAATGCTCTTCATGGTTGTGACAGATGTTGACGTGACCCTCAGCATTGTGGGTGAGAGGTTTTTTGAGGCAGAGTTTTAACTAGTTGCAAGAAAGATCTTTGAAGAGTCTTTAATAGATAAAATATGCTTTACATGGATCCATACAACCAAACTGCATATCAAAACTTGTTCCACAGTGGAGACTACATTAACGAGCTCTCTAAGGCAAATTTGCTAATCAGTGTGTTTATTTTAAATAAAAGGGTGTTTTGGAACTAGAAAAATAATCATTCTGTGTCTGTTTTTAGGCATCGGTGTATAAGATTTGCAGAGAGATGTATGATGATGGAGCTGATCAACCTTTCCATAGTCAGCCAGACTTAATTGGAGACAAGTATGTAGAACATCCTTACTTTTAAAATTTGCATGTATGTCTGCAGCCATTGTAATTTTGGTGTGTTGATACGTGTGTAGCATCAGCAGTGTGCTGGGTGCTTTGATTCTCTGCATTGAAGAGTTTTCTGTGTAAAGCATAGATAATTGCAGAAATGGTTGAACAAACACAAAATAGCAGAGTGGTAATAGAAGGGTTTTTTGTTCACTTGTTTTCTTTCTATTCAACAGCTTTAGTTTTCAGAGAAGGGGGGGCTGAGTTAGGATGCTTGGGCCTCATGGAAGAAGCTTGTGTTCAGAAGTGATTTGTCGGAGAAAGCAGAGATGTCATGGACCAGGTCTTAGAAGGTTGTGGTAGGGCATAAAATTGAATGGAAAGGAAAATAGAAGGGATAAAAGGAAAAGTGTAAAAAGATGGGAGAAGAGACAAAACTACACTCTTCCACTTCAACCTCTGAAAGGTACAATTGAATGGCAGTCAGACTTCCAAGACAGTAGTTGTTACTCCATTTATGCTCAAATACCTGTTTTATTGAAGGTTTTACTTCCAATTCTTGTCTCTGTACGTTTCCCTGATGTAGACATTCTCACCAGTGGTTTAGCTGAAGTGGTGGTAGCACCAGTGAGAATTCAGGTATAAACAAGGTTCCTGCAAACTGACCCTTTTATCAGTTTTTGATTAGATCTACTTTCAGCTGCTTTAAAGTCGTGGGAAACCCTTCTAGCTGTTGCTGCTGGACCTTCTACACTAGGGCTTCCACCGGTTCAGATCTAGTGATAGCACTGGTGGAAGTTTTCTTTAATGTAAATGTGGTTTTAGTTATCTCTTGGCCTTTTTGCTTTAGCTTCCTTTCAGAGTCTCGTTTTATATTGTGTTTAAATCCCTGAGTTTGTCTTGTAAAACATTTTACTAGCCATCAATCTTTCGAAGGTACATAAATGTGTATTATAAAAATGTGAGGTGCATCACAGATGAAGACAAGATGTACTCTGTACACTACGGCCTAAATACTAGATGAAAAAATGACAAGTGAGATGAAAGCAGATGGGAAGATTGAGCTTTTATTTAACTTCTTGAGCATGAGCTATTTGAGTTCTCTTCCCATCTTGTTAATGTTTTGATGTATTGAAGTTCTCTAATGGGGCAGCTCTATCATGTGGGGACAGGAAGAGATGAGTATAAATGGGATAAAAAAGAAGGTAGAAGAATGGTGGAGAGCAGCATGGACATGTCTGCAGGACCTATTGGAGGGAGTTGAAAGAGAGGAGAATTACGTTGTGGACTGCTGGCAGGGCATGTCACTAGAAGGTTCTATTCTTATTCTCTCCGCTCCATGGCTATGGGCCGGGTGGGCTGACTGGGGCCCGGGCAGGAGGAAGCCTGTCCATTGCAATGGAATGGCAGCTGGGTCTTAGTCCCCTTTCTCTTTGCTGCTGAGCCGTGGCCTGAATATTTCCTATTTGATTCTCCACATCTTCATAGCTGCACTCGCAATTTGTGCTGTTGTGTGCACAGTGGTAGTGATTACATGCAGTATGGAAAATTTGGTCCTAAGTGACTGAGAAGATCAATGCCTTCATCTCCCACCCTTGTATGACTCTCGTTCCTTGGGTACAGTATCCTGACTATTAACCTACAGTGACAATACCTAGTTTGAAGTGACTTGTTGCTTTGTTTGTGTGGTGAACTAAACCTGATACTTCTCTCCTCTCTGCAGGTTAGTGGGAGGCCTGCTTTCCCTCAGTCTGGATTACTGCTTTGTCCTTGAAGATGAGGATGGCATATGTGGCTATGCTTTGGGCACTGTCGATGTAACGCCCTTCATTAAAAAATGCAAAATTTCTTGGATCCCTTTTATGCAGGAAAAGTACAGTAAGCCAAATGGTGATAAAGAACTGTCTGAAGCAGAGGTTAGTAATCCCATGAGATGGAACTGTGCTAAACGTTACAATCCTGTTTTTTAAAGCAGGTATTTGAGAAAGCTCATAAGGCAAGTAGATAACATCATTAGAATAGCACGCTTCTATCTGTGTAAACATTTATACCATGCCTATCACCATGGTATCTGGGCATTTTACAAGTAAACTAAAATTTTGTCTTCACTGCAGAATCATATATGAATGTGAGTTGTAATTGATAGTGTAGCCATGATGTCGGCACTATGTGCATGTACAATAATTAACATAATTAGAATGGTATCTTTTGGTGCTTATGGTGAGCTAGGAGCTTTCCAAGCAGAAAAGGTACAGTTCCAGCTCAGGAAACATCACAATTCAAAGAAAAATTAAGATGTCACTAGTCAAACTAAAAAGGGATTTCTTCTCTCTTCCCCCTCACCCACCCTCCCAAAACAGCCTGTCACATGAGTGCCTCTGAACACCCTTGCTTTTTCAGACCCAGGAGGTGAAACAAAATTCTAGAGAGAAGGGTCCTCTGCTGAGACTGCCCTGCCTCCAGCTCTGACATTCAAATCTAAGAGTTATTAATGCACATCAGTTGTGACAGCAGCATGTAGGGTGGGGGGGGGGTCTCTTGTTTGGTATGGCTTAGGTCCTAAGCACATCCTTGAATTGGTCTTGGAAAGGAATAGAAAATCAGCACATGCTTCCGAGAACTGGTATAATACTTGTGTCGTACAGCTATGCAGATGGTCAGAATGCAGCTATGCAGATGGACCCTATCAAGATCCCCACTGGAGAGATCTGGTATCTTTACCAGATGCAGATAAGACATTGATCATCAGCTACACTTGGAAATCAAGGGCCAGCCTGGGAATCCAAAAGCAACTTAAATGAAGTGCAGACAAAACCCTTCAATAGAGGCAGACAACACCGTGCCAACTAGTACCTTGCTGGTAGAGGCAACAGGATTACCTTAATCTTGTTTGGCTTGAGTGTGTGCTAACTGTAACTTTCTATTGTGGTTAGAGGTACTAGAAAAGCATCAAGGAAACACCCTTGATGCCTGACAGGCAGCTTTTTGTTTTTCAATCATCCACATAATCATAGCATCGTCGTTCAAATCATCTCATTATGTCCCCAAGCTGCTAGAGACGCATGTTAAATAATAGAGGTGTCAATGGAACCCTACATGAAAGCCTTCAAAGCAGGTATGCAGTTACCAGCGTCACCTTCTGTTATTTGTCTGTGGAAAATTGAACCACTTGAACAATTCTTGTCTACTTTCGGGTCCTCTGAGTCATCAGAACCTTATGGTTGGTATCAAAGGTTGCCAGATGGTCTAAAGGAATAGTTTTCTGCCAAGATCAGTGCAGTCTCTGGCATACCCTGGCTGAGCCAACAAACAGTCCAGTGCTCAAGCTCCCTCAGTAAAGCTGGCTGGAAATGGGAGGGGAACATGCATGTCCTCTTCTGACGCAGATCTGCAATACAAAAATGCCATCTGCAAACCCGATCCAATTGACCTTGCCTACAAAATAGAGAATACTGTTTGCTGTGAGGAGTTTCATGTCTAAACAGCTATATACTCTGTAGAATGGGTTTGATTAGCAGCTGTCTTGATTATTTCCTCTCCTATTCTTGAGGGTAGACTGTCTGGGAGGTTGGTGCTCCAGTTTATGCACTCATTCTGCAGAGTGGAGACTTCGTCTTGACTGTTCTGGAGTCTCTAATCTCTGCTGTTGTGATGTATTAAGTTTCAACCTTGAGCATTTGATCCATTTAAAACGAGATGGAGCAAAGCACTACTAGAAAATACACTGCAGTAGAGGACAGGTTTTGCATTTCCAGAAGATTAAAACCAAATTTGGTGTCTTGCTCTCTCTCCCAATGGACCAACTTCAGATAGAAAATTCTTCAGTTGGTGAGACCACCCCACTCCCAGTTGCATGGTGTGCTGCACTTGGTCTTCCAGTAACAGCTCACAGGACAGTGAAACACCTCCAGGAGCCATACAGAGGCAACTGTCTTTGAGGATCAGGAAAGGAAGTGCTGCTTTATGAGACAGAATGGGTTAGTTTCCCTTTACAGATTCCCACCTTTTTAGTGATCTCTTGGATTCCATGTTGGCCGACATCAGAAGAGTGTTTCTTCCATTCATAGCTTCTCAGACAGTTTGACCCAAAGTGCTCAGTCTTCTTGAAGACCTTTTCAGTTATGCACTTCCCATGTCCAATACCTCCTTAAGACCAAACTTTATGCAGGTAATGGATCCTCTTGTAAACAAGGAGACAAACCCAGATCCACCCAGTCTTGCTGCACTTTGCCTATTTTGGGATTTTCCTTCCAGATTGCAGTCTGAGAGGTAGAATCTTCTTTTCCCAGGATCAGTGATCACTGAGCACAGTGGATAAATGGTCCTCTCTGAACAGGAGCTGCTGCAGTTTCCTTGTTCCTCTCACTCATCAAACTGTTGTTCATTTCTCCCTTCTAAACCGTTTTAATTTGAAAAAGAGGGCACAACTATCTTTGCCCACCTAATTTAACTGCCCCATGTTTTTAATATCTATCCCTTGACCATCTGGTTCCGGAGCGTACTTGAGTTAGCTGTGGTAAAGAAAAGACCAAGGAGAAAAAGGTTCATTCTAAGCCTGAAGTGGTTCAACCAGTTTGAAGTAGCAACAATTCTGAATGGAGACCTTGCATACCATTTTGGTAGCTTGGTAGACGTCATAGGGACTCTCAGTTATCTCTAGACTTGAGGGACACATTTAGACTTCCCCTCTATTTAGATCCATCAGTGACATTTGCATATCACCCTGCACAATCCCTACTGCTGTTATTACTCCCAGGCTTTTGTTGCGGACATACTCCAAGCCATGGCTATAGTCATGATGCTTCTCTTTCTGTTGTTCCTTGTTTGGAAAGCTAGCTCACTTGAGCTAGTGTCAAGGAAAGATCTTCGAATACAATGACCAGGGAAAGGGGAAGCTGACTACATTTCAGGTATCAGGCCCTATCCTCTTGTTTCAACTTCTGCCCTGTGTCTCCTTTGAGGATGCTCCTCTCCCTCCTGGACTGCATAGTGACCTGTTATGACCTGATTTCATGGACACGGGACTGCTGGGAACTGCAACAGCTGGTGATTGCTACTTTGAGGATCAGCAAAGATGACGTGGGCTGTGTCCCCATTACGTTGCTCTACAGCCAAAATGCTTCTGAAATAAATGTAGTCAAACTTTACTAATTCTGGGTCACTGAGAACGAAAATGATGCTTAAAATTGTTGATTGGCTCTAGTTTTCAAGATATGCTATTGGGTCAGTATATACGACCCTTGACTTGGGAATGGCAGAGGATAAGTGAGTTATAAAGGGAAGGGATCTCAATTTAAACCAGAAATGACTAAAATACATCTTTGACTGGATCTATGAATAAATCTGACTGGGTTTGGACAGTACTTGCTTTTTAGGCAAAACAATGAATGATGCAATCTGAAGCTGGTATTGCATCATACATGGTATGAATTGCATCATGTTATTCCTAGAAGTCATGGATGATGCAATCATAATGAAGCTTACATCACTCTGCTGAACAAATTGCCCTCTATCAGCTCTAGAAATCATACAGTGTCGTGCTCTCTTGTCAGTGTTTGATTTTTGCAAAGGGACACATTTCTGTTTAGCCAAAGTGAGCAGAGAGGCCTCGTACTTGTGTGAACAGTGCAGATAACTTCTGCTATGTTTGTGGTGAAGTGACTTTTGCATCACAAAAGAGCAGTATAACCACTATGGTTAAAAAAGCCTATCACCTTTATTTTGGCTGCAAAATGGGAGATCAGGACAAGAGGTGGGCCCCACACATATGCTGCAACACTTGTGCAACAAATCTTCGCCAGTGGTTGAACAGGAAAAGGAAATCTATGCCTTTTGCAGTGCCAATGATTTGGAGAGAGCCAACAGATCATACCAGCAATTGTTACTTCTGCATGGTGCCTCCAGTTGGGAAAGGTGTGTCAAAGAAGAAAAAGTGGACTGTGCATTATCCAAACATTCCATCAGCTATACGCCCAGTACCCCACAGAGAAGGGCTGCCGGTTCCTGATGCACCAGAATCACTCTCACTTGAGGAAGAGGATGAAACTTCTGGTCCTGAACCATCAATGTCACAGGACCCACATTTTTTCCCATCCTCCTCCTCTGAACCACACCTCATAACACAAGGTGAACTGAATGACCTTGTCAGGGATTTGGAACTCCCCAAGAGTAAGGCAGAGCTGTTGGGCTCCAGAGTACAGCAGTGGAATCTCCTAGCAGGTGATGTTAGGGTTTCCATGTTCCATGACAGTCAAAAGGATCTTGTCCCATTCTTCTTCATGGAAGGTAATCTTGTAGCCTGCAACAACATCGATGGTGTGATGGCAGCCCTCAACATCGTTCACGATCCAGATGAATGGAGACTGTTCATTGATTCATCAAAGATGAGTCTTAAAGGTGTTTTACTGCATAATGGCAATGTTTCGCCATCCATTCCAGTTGGTCATGCAGTCCATATGAAGGAAACCTATGACAACATGAAACAACTTTTGAGGTGCATAAACTGACCAACATCAGTGGCAGCTTTGTGGCGATTTGAAGGTTGTTGCTCTCTTGCTTGGTCTGCAGACTGGATACACAAAGTATTGCTGTTTTCTCTGCGAATGCGATAGTCGTGCAAGAGATTCCCACTACATCAAGAAAGATTGGCCACTCCGACAGTCATTGGAGCCTGGGAGGAAAAGTGTTCAGCATCCACCACTTGTTGATTCAAGGAAGATTTTGTTACCACTCTTACACATCAAGCTGGGTCTGATGAACTTTGTCAAGGCCATTGACAAAACACAAGCAGCTTTCAAGTACCTCCGTGGAAAATTTCCAAGGTTAAGTGAAGCTAAGATAAAGGAAGGTGTCTTTGTTGGTCCTCAGATTCGTGAACTTCTTCGAGATGATGCATTTGACCATGCACTGCTTGGCAAGGAAAAGACGGCATGGAAAGCCTTCCGGTTAGTGGCAATAAATTTTCTCGGAAACAACAAGGCAGACAACAACAGGTTGTTGGTGGAAAACCTCCTCAAGGCATACAAAAGCCTTGGTTGCGACATGTCACTAAAGATACATTTTTTTTGCACTCTCATCTAGATTTTTTTTTTTTTCCACCGAACTGCGGAGCAGTGAGCGACGAGCACGGCAAGCGATTTCACCAGGACATTGCAACAATGGAGAAATGCTATCAGGGCAAATGGAGCCCATCAATGCTTGCAGACTATTGCTGGACAGTGACAAGAGATGCTCCATTTAATGAATACAAGAGACAAGCCAAGAAGCGCCGAGTAGACACTGAATAGGACTAAACTATGTACATAATAGTTTTTTGCCTTTTGTTTCATAATAAATTTTATTTATATAACCCTTTTGCTGATTTTTAAAGTGTTACATAAACAGGACAGGTGAAATATTATCATGTAAAGCAACCATAAACACATGAAAAGACCTAGAGTTTTAATCATAAATTGTAAACCTATCTACACAATATACATAGACACAAAATGTAAAAACTTAAATATCTTAGAAACAGTAGCCAATCAGTTGTTTTAATTGTCGTCATATTTGAATTCAGCACATCAAAATACATAACAAATAGCACATTTTATCTCTGAAGCAGATGACTTCTCAAAAATTGTAGACCGACCAGTGTTATCTGTGGGTCAGGTCTTCTCTGATATTATTGCTTGACCACTGGGCCCTTCTGCAGGAAGTTCCCAAACAGACTGCAGATTACAGTAAACCTTGAGGAATAGGACATACTGCCCACGGCATAATACCATGCTGTTGAGTGTCTCCGAGACAAAGGAACCTTCAAATAAATGTCCTAGTACTACATGCTGGGTGACTGACTCTGCCCTTAAGATCAGTGCAGAGGTCGCCACATTCTGATCAGGATGGACAATATGGCATTGGTGGCTTATCTCCGTCACCACTGAGGCAGCAGGAGCAAGATCCTAGCAATGGAATCAAATCTTACTTAGGCAGGCAGGAACTTTCTGGGCCTTTGTGTTTCTGGAAATCCAACATTGGAGTGAATTGACTGGCATGCAGCAGGTGCCTCCAGGGGAGTGCTCCTCTAAAGACTCCTCTTTTAGATAACTGTGGACGCAAGGGAACCCAGGTACTGCAGCCAATAATCAGACAGAAGCTTTCACTCAGGATGTATTTTCGCTAGATGCTTACCCCTTCCCTCAGCTTCTACCAATCAGTAAAGCATTAGTCTCCTGATCCATGTTATACCACACTGACTGAGAAAAATTTAGTTAGCAGATTTCTTGGCCCTGTCCAGAAGACCAGCATCTCTGTAGCTGCTTATTCATAGATTCTAGGACTGGAAGGGACCTCGAGAGGTCATAGAGTCCAGTCCCCTGCCCTCATGGCAGGACCAAATACTGTCTAGACCATCCCTGATAGACATTTATCTAACCTACTCTTAAATATCTCCAGAGATGGAGATTCCACAACCTCCCTAGGCAATTTATTCCAGTGTTTAACCACCCTGACAGTTAGGAACTTTTTCCTAATGTCCAACCTAAACTTCCCTTGCTGCAGTTTAAGCCCATTGCTTCTTGTTCTATACTTAGAGGCTAAGGTGAACAAGTTTTCTCCCTCCTCCTTATGACACCCTTTTAAATACCTGAAAACTGCTATCATGTCCCCTCTCAGTCTTCTCTTTTCCAAACTAAACAAACCCAATTCTTTCAGCCTTCCTTCATAGGTCATGTTCTCAAGACCTTTAATCATTCGTGTTGCTCTTCTCTGGACCCTCTCTAATTTCTCCACATCTTTCTTGAAATGCGGTGCCCAGAACTGGACACAATACTCCAGTTGAGGCCTAACCAGAGCAGAGTAGAGCGGAAGAATGACTTCTCGTGTCTTGCTCACAACACACCTGTTAATGCATCCCAGAATCATGTTTGCTTTTTTTTGCAACAGCATCACACTGTTGACTCATATTTAGCTTGTGGTCCACTATAATCCCTAGATCCCTTTCTGCCATACTCCTTCCTAGACAGTCTCTTCCCATTCTGTATGTGTGAAATTGATTGTTCCTTCCTAAGTGGAGCACTTTGCATTTGTCTTTGTTAAACTTCATCCTGTTTACCTCAGACCATTTCTCCAATTTGTCGAGATCGTTTTGAATTATGACCCTATCCTCCAAAGCAGTTGCAATCCCTCCCAGTTTAGTATCTGCAAAAACAATAAATTAATTTCTATGCCAATATCTAAGTCGTTGATGAAGATATTGAACAGAGATGGTCTCAAAACAGACCCCTGCGGAACCCCACTTGTTATGCCTTTCCAGCAGGATTGGGAACCATTAATAACTACTCTCTGAGTACAGTTATCCAGCCAGTTATGCACCCACCTTAGAGTAGCCCCATCTAAATTGTATTTGCCTAGTTTATCAATAAGAATATCATGCGAGACCTTATCAGATGCCTTACTAAAGTCTAGGTATACCACATCCACTACTTCTCCCTTATCCACAAGACTCGTTATGCTTGTTTGGAGGCCTGTGACTCACCCCAGCCCAGGTGCTCTGAAGCTCTTGGTGTGTGACAGGACACTACTGAAGGACGTGAATAGGGCACTACTGAATAGGGCAGCCTTTGCCATGATGTGCTCCAGGAAAAAAAAACTATTTTGCTTAAAATGAGATGTGTGGGATGTCTCCCCGGTTGGTGTAGACAGCAGGGAACTTCAACCCGGAATGCCAGAATGCCTTCTCTCCGTTTCTGCAAGAAGTATTTAAGGATGTCTCAACTTCCTAGAGGTCCTGTCTTTTCCCCATCAGCACATTAAGGGATCCAGTGAGAAAAATGATTTTCCAAGGGGATTTCCTAGTGTTCCTCCAAGACAGTAGTTCTCCATCGATAACCTAGCTTTCTCTTTGATGGTGATGTCAGAATTTCACTTCCAGAAATCTTCCTTCCCAGCTGAAAACTAGGAAAGATCTGGGCTGACTTAAGGGCCTTAGGATTTACCTGCTCTGATCCTAATCCTTTGGGAAGTTTATTTGCCTTGTTCATACTCTGAGAGTTGCAGGAAAGGACTTAGGACCTCTCGAAGGGTTGTTTTGGTGAATGGGTCAGCACTTCTATCTAAGAGGCTTGTGTGTTAGCTGAAGTGCAAGGCTTGCTGGCTAAGCCTCTGCATCCTGGGCAGAGTGGCACCAGGCTTGAGTGAGTGAACTTTTCAAGACTGCCACATGATACTGCATATCCAGAATGTATCCGCTAGTGCTGCCACTGGGTGGAGAGTGCTCTACTCTTAGTGATTCCTCAAGGAGTGTTCCTTTCCAAGAGGGTGGTGCTCTCCCTGTTTCACATTTCCTATCCATCAGTGGTCTTCCTGTTGTGTCTTCCTCCTCTACTTGCAAGGACTGCTAGACAGAACCCTAAGCTGTGCCTTGAGACCAAAACAGAGTCAAATTTTGTTCCTTACCTGTGAATTTGTCTTGTTTGGTCAAAAAGGAATAGTCTTCCCAAAGAGAAACTGTTTGGCTGGGTTGAGACTCAAGACCTTTCCAAAACTGGAGAGTTAGGTAGTGGACAAATTTAGTCCTTTGACCGCTTATGGAATCTTTCTCCTGAGAGTGCAGGTCACTAGTAACTAAAGGGGCAGAGAATCTTCGTTCTGATTGGCCAGTCTGTGTCAAAGAATGAATGCCCCACAGTCTGTCTTTGCCATTGGAGCACAGGCAGCAAATCAACAGGGAAGGAACGCAATTTTTAACTCTTCCATCTGTCAGATACGTCCACATCTAAGAACTCTGCTATGGTGTCAGAACAGGCGGCTCCAATAAGTACATGCATCCATTAGTCCAGCTCTTGAACCTGCCAGCTGATGTGGTCTAGTTTCAAGTTCATAAAGAATTGATATTGCATTTGTTACTATTATCACTGTGCTGCCTCGTTTTGTAACTGACTTGCTGCAAAAAATCAATAGAAATCTTCTTTGGGGAACAGTCCTGCACTGAACCGGTGGCGAATGGGCTCTACACTCTTTCTGATTTTGATTGATGTCTGTGTCCACGCTGGATAGAAACTCCCTCATCAGTAGTCAGAATTAGAAGCCTGTCCTGCTTGCATACGTCTGATGGCATGTCAACGTACTGGGGAAGAATTGTAATTTTAGAATAGTAGCAAGCAGCTTGATAACTTACCTTCAGTGGATTTGGCTGCAAACTGTTGGGCAGGACAGCTCATTTTGATTACCCATTACGCTGCAGTCGTTGCTCTAAATGCTGGTTACATTTTTTCCCCCCTTGCAAGTGGGTATTGTTCCCCCATATGAGAAAACAAATTCTTATTGGGCTTTGTTTTGTAAAGTAGATTACATATTATGGTAACACTTAATCTGAGGTGCATTCCTACTATGCCACCACTGCCACATGTTAGTGTGGTATAAATAACGGTTCTGAGCGCACCTAAGAGCGAGGGACTTCAAATGATCTCTACCAGTAGATCTCTCCCCTACTGTCATTGTACCAGCACCCAGTCCCTAAATTTCACTAATGCAGAGTTCCTCTTCCGAAGTGAGGTCGTCTTCTAAAATTCTTGTCCAACTCCCTGGTAGGACTGATGGAATCTCCTCCTTTATGGAGTATATCAGCTGAGCAGTGTAACTTTCTACGATGTTTGGTTACTCAGTTATTTTTGTCTTTCCAACATTATTAATACAGCCTCAGGCACTTGCCTGACCATTTTATCCCACTGTTAGAATTCAAATCTTTGCTACCTTGGTTGCATTTCTAACTGACTGGGAATCAGACTCCTGAAAAAGAGAACTTGCTTTTATTTTAAACAGCTGACTTATTTTCCTGTGTCAAGAGGTAAAAGGCTAACTAGCACTAATTACAGGATTTTGTGAATGGTAATTTCATGCAATTCCTTACAAGGCTTGTTTTGCTGGTATATCTGAAGTGCCTGGTCTCTGCTGATTTGTGTGTGATGCTCTTAGAGGCATACAACCCTGAACAAAACAGCCCACATCAGCAAAACTGATCATGCTGAAAAGACTGTTCCTTTCTGTCCTCTTTAGAAAATAATGTTGAGTTTCCATGAAGAGCAGGAAGTATTGCCAGAGACATTCCTCGCCAATTTCCCGTCGCTGATAAAGATAGACATCCACAAAAAAGTGACTGACCCAAGTGTGGCCAAAAGCATGATGGCCTGCCTGCTGTCCTCTCTGAAAGCTAATGGTGAGTTTTTGCTCTTGGAATTGTTGGGGGTACTCTAGGTACAGTGATTTAAGAATGGCCACAGCATTTCATCCCCTTGGTGTTAGGCAAACTGGGAGTTCTAGGATTGGGGGTGCTAATGCATTTTGCATTCCCAGGTCAGTGTGGGAGATCTGATTTCTGCTAAATTGGCACGTGAGGTTGTTTATAAATTGCTTTCCCATTCTAGCTCTAATGCTACTGTCTATCTTCTGTAAAAGATACTATTATTGTAGCGAATATTTTGCAAATTAGGAAATGGGAAGAACTGAGGGAGCAATTTGGCTAACTGAGGTCCACAGCAGCCACACACATCTTTATATTTCCCGGGCTGAAATCCTTGAAGCCATTTCTGTAGTGTGATCGTATGCTGAGATCTTCCGTCTTGAATGCTGGAGGCGCTTGGCCTTTTGCCTCGCTGCATACCTGAGGCTTGCAGTTATCTTGAGCAATTCACATGCCCTTTTGTGGTGCTGTTCTCTCAGCCGGTGCCTGAGCTTCAGGATGTTTTCATGTGAAGCGGGCCTGTAGAGGCAATTTGACTACAATCTGCTAGGATGCAGTCTACAAGCCAGCAACAGAAACATACAATCTTTGTGGAAAGGTATCAGCTATGTTACCATAAATCTAGCCTCCGTTTCTGGCAGTAGGTATACCAGGTATGGCACTAGTTCAGTGATATGATCGATTTTAAATGTTAAAATAGATGGAAAAGAATCTAACGATGTTTGCAGAGTTTGGGGGTTTTGTTACAATAACTCTTCTCCTCCCCTCCCCCCCCCCTTTTTTTTTCTTCAGGCTCCCGTGGGGCTTTTTGTGAAGTGAGACCAGATGATAAAAGAATCCTGGAATTTTACAGCAAGCTGGGTTGTTTTGAAATAGCTAAAATGGAGGGATTTCCAAAGGATGTTGTTATCCTTGGAAGGAGTCTGTGAAGTCCTTGACAATGAACTGTTCGAATACTGTAGTCCCTTAACAGCTGGGCGGGTGGTGGTGGGGATCTTCATATGGTCTAACTGCACAAACACAGCAGTCAGCCAACTTGCTAGAAGGGGCTATGTGAAAATCCACCCATCACACATTTCAAACGTTAACTTGTTGGATGAAGAGATTGCTGCTGAAAACCCAGTTCTGAAAAAGAGAAACCTTGTTGTCGTCCTTTCCTGGGCTTGTGTGAAGTGCCAAGGAATCTTGCGTGGGCTGTATCCTCCGGGAGGAGCCCCCCCTTCCTGCCCAGTGACGTGGTTGGTAGCAGTTCTTTGCATCCATATATGCAGTTAACAGAATGGTGTTCTTTTTCTGGAGTAACTGTTAAGATCTGATTTTCTTTTTCCCTGTGTCATACAGCAGGATGTGAGGAGGGAGGGGTGTAATTGGGGTACTTCATGTTACAGAGATGGGAAGGATTACTTGTGTCAGTCAGCAATTTAAAGACCGGTATTGACGGTTCTGTTTTTGGCTATCTTTATGCTTGTTTATAAGGCAGTGACCAGTTGTCACTGCTAATGACCATTGGTTCAGGCTTTGTGCTTTGTAGGGACAAATGTGCAGTTGTCTGTGGCAAAAGTCACTAATGACAGACTTGTAAATGTCAGTGTATATAAACTAGCTGTATGCTTAATAACTTCTTTGTGTTTGCTGGTTTTGTAATTTTTTTCTTCTGAAAAGTGAAATGGTATTGGTCCAAGATGGCACTTTTGACTAACGTCAAACCACAATGGAGAATGACTCTGTCCTCGGCGTTGGCTTTTTGTACTGTGCCTCATACCCAGGGCTAGAAACTGACCATGTTGGGTAAGAGGTGCTGATCCAGAAGGATCATTCCTTCAGAGGACAGGCAGTTCTGTTGCAAGGCTGCCACTGCCTGGTGCTATCATCATTCTCCTGGGACTGAACCAGCAATTCAGTGGGAGGCCTGCTGAACCTGTTAATTTTGGTGGCAGTCTCAAAGAGGAGGTGGATGGAGGAAGTGAGAGGGAACTGGTCCATGGTCAGGATTTGTCCTTGGATCAGTCTCCTGCTTCAAAGACTGTTCATACTGGTTTGACTAAATCAGGGTCTTCAAATCCTGCATGTTTGTATCAAAGAATTTTTGTAGAAGAAACATCACAATAAGCACATTTTTACAAATTATTTAAATGGTTACCTAATTAATGTAACTGCAGATATTCTGAGAGTTTAATGTTTTTACCCAGATCTGATGTATTTGACTAATGTGATGGAGCCAGCATGGTTAGGGGATCTGGTAGTGAGGTAGTCACACCATTTGTGGGGGTTATTGATTTTTCTGTAGAAGCCCTGTGTTCCAGAGATGTAATTGGCCAATAATATACCCTTTACATTACATTACATTACCTTACTAATTTCACCTGCTACCATCAACTGTGTTTACCTTCCTTCTTTTTAAATGTCCCTCTTGGTTTTGGTGGCAAACAAAAGACATTCAAGTCCTTATTTAAGCTCCCATCTGTGTAGCTTTGAAGAAGTTTTACAAGCTATAACAAATGGCATTAGACTGCAGTAATGTCTGCAACCTGTAAGGAGAAGCTAACGTTTGGCCTTCCGGTGCAGTCACATAGGATATTTTTCTTTTTCAGAATGTGAATAATTTTTTAATTTAGTAGCGAAGTATTTAAGTTTAAACAAGTTCATTTCATTTACAGAGAGAGGTATAGGGTCATGCTATGGGATCTCATGTAAATCAGAGCTGAATGTCACTAGTTTTAATACAGCTTTGAGTAAGTAGCTGATCCCTTGGTCTTAGCAGGTGGAAGAGTTGTGTGGTTTTGTTTTTTTGTGTTTTTTTTTTTTTTTTTATGGATACCAGAGTCAACTTACTCCTTGATCTGGATTCATAGCATTACAGGATAGGATGCTTGTGGCCTTATATCTTGGCTTTAAGGAGTTGCCACAATCTTTTCCTATGAATTTTATTGTTACAGAAGTTAGTTGTACAAACGGATGGAATGTCCAGGCCAATACCATCACTCTAGGATTGTAAAGTGATAAGTTGACATATCTTTCATGGTTATGAATTTTCATTAAGGTTGGAATGCCACTTTCATTAATCTGTTTTTAGATCAACAGTATCTGTAGCAGAAAAATGAGCTGTAAAACTGTATTTGAAGACCATGCAAGAAATAGAATAAAAATAGAGAAGTGAATGTAAATAAGCAATGTGTTTAGTTTGTAAAGCTGTCAAGGGTGGATGCAGGGGGAATACACCTCTTCCATCTTGCTAGGTGTTTTGGGCATCCTAATGGTAAACTCTCTTCTGCTGCTTTCCATGTGATTGTCCTTTTTGGGGGGGAGGTGGATGCTGGCTGTTCTGAGAAGCATTTAACCACACTAACATTCTTCGTGGGAGGGGGATGTTGGATGCTGTTGACCCTTCAGAACACTTTGAAATCAACAAGTGAGATCCTTTTAATCCAAATGTAAATAGCACTAGTTCTGCATTTCTACTTCTACAGGCTTTGGGAGGACCATACATAGGCTCACACAAGTAGTTCAGTAAAACGATGTCCTCTTGAGTGTCTGGGAAAAATCAATCCGCGTTCCATTACAACAATGTTTAATAAATGGCCAATCCGTTTTTATAAGGTATTTACCAGCACCCAGACAGCTAAGTATTCTCCCTATTTTACCAATAAGGAAACAATTTGCAAAGTGACTTGCCCAAGGTCAGACAGCAAGCCAGTGGCACAAACTAGTTTTTATAATCCAGGAATCGTTTGCTTGCAGTCCTGAGCCCAGATGGCACTGCCTTGAGGATGCACGAGCCTACAGAGAACTTGGAAAGCATTGTTGCCTTGCACTGACTAGGAAGTGCAGTAGTGACTGCTCCCTAGACCACTTTAGTACACAGTAGTGGAAACCAAGGACAAATAAGCCATGTCCCTTCTGGCATACTTGCCTTGAATATTGTTGATAAGTTAAACAGTTCTCCTTCAAATACTCTTCCCCTTCAGCAGTAGCAAAGGGAGAGGAAGTGTCCGTTAATCCCATCTCAGTAACTACTGTTTAGTTGTGAAGTGGGATCCCATGCCTTTGATTGGAGGTATAGAAGATTTCATTCTTCTCTGCTCAATGACCCAGGGCACTTGAATGGCTTGGGAGCTCCCCTGAACATTTTTTCCCTTAGACTTGCTTCCCTTAAGATTTTCCTTCTTGAAGTCCATTGTCTGTCTTCTGCTGTGTTCCTTCCTACCATTCCTTAGAATTGTGAACTCTACCATTTCATGATCACTTTCTCCCAAGCTGTCTTCATCTTCACATTCTCCACCAGTTCCTCCCTATTTGTCCGAATCCGATGTAGAACAGCCTCTCCTCTAGGCACTCTCTCCACCTTCTGTAATAAAAAGTTGCCTCCAATGCATTCCAAGAACTTGGTGGATAATCTGTGCCTTGCTGTATTATTTTCCTAACAAATGCCTGGGCAATTGAAGTCCCCCATCACCATCAAATCCTGTGTTTTGGGTGATTGTTAGTTGTTTTAAAAAAAGGCTCATACACTACTTCTTCCTGGTTAGGTGGTCTGTTGTAGACCACTGTGACATCACCCTTGTTTTTACCCTTTTATCCTGACCCAGAGACTTTGAACAGCTCTGTCTCCACTTCTATCTTGACCTCGATGCCAGTGTATTCAATTTTTATTACAAGGCAACACCACCTCCCTTTTTTCCCTGCCGCCTGTTCCTGAACAAGCTATCCTCTTCTGTACCAATATTCCAGTCTCATAAATTATCCTAAATCTCTGAATCACAATTATGACATAATTGTGATTATTCACTAGTATTTCTAGATCTTCCTGTTTATTCCCTATACTACTTGCATTTGTGTACAATCATCTAAGCTGTTCATTAGATTTCCCCTCTATATTCCCTCTCATCTCTCCTCTTTCCCTCTATGCTTGACAACCCATCAGCCCAGTCTCCATGTTGTGGACTTTTACCTGTGGTCTTTTGTCTCCTACCCATGTTGAAACTAGTTTAAAGCCTGCCTCGCTAGATTATCCAGTCTGCATCCAAAAATACTCTTTCCCCTTCCTTGATAGGCTACTCCTATCTCCGCTCAGCGGTCCTCCTTGGAACAGCATGCTTGAAAAAGCCCATGGAACAAATATTACAATGAGGCTACGAGGAAGGGGCAAATTGGACAGACTGACCTTAAATGTATAAGGGCTTGAGAATCTATCGAGCTGTCCTGTAGTGGCTTGAGTGTGGGTACCAGGCTTAGGGCCGACTGTTAGGAAACAGATCACAAACCCCCAATTGGGCGAGTTCTATACTTCGATCTCACCAACCAGTTATCAAGTGTGAACCGCCTTAAGATGGAGTCTCAGCCAGTCCCCGTAGGTATTCCGGTCTGTCTCACCACCCAGGTGCGCTGCCTTTGCCTTACACCAAAGATCACAGCAATATTCAGGTTACTTCCAGTCCCAAAGGACCAGTCACTTACCTCAGCTTAATTGCTCTTCAGATCTCACACGAAAGACTATGCTGGTAGGCTGTCCTATAATAAACTATCTAAAGATTTATTTCATTTCCTATTTAATGAGTTATCTATACGGTAAAGTAGGTAAACATATATACACACAAATGAGTTCCAGTCTTAAGATTAAAAGAATAGAACCTTTTATAATCAAGCTCAGTATGTCCTTTAGGGCTAACTCGTGGTTATCTTTGCTTACATTTAGTAATCCTTCCCCTAAGGTCCAGGCAGGGGTAAAGATACAGCTTCCTTGAATTAGGAGTTTTTATCCCTTCCCTTCCCTCCCTTTTGCTTCAAATTGCCAACTCAGCTGTGGGGAGGAGTTCACCTGCATGCTCATCCCTCAACCCCCAGGAAGAAGAGACAATCAACAAAGTCTTTTGTCCTCTTTGATGTTCCACAATAGCTGGTGTTGATGGGCCTTCCTTGTGGAGCAAGACATACTTTCTGTTAAAGATTAGCACTTTACACTAATATCTGTCTCCTATCTGGTGCTTTATACAGTCAGAGGCTTATGCTTCAAATGCTTAATTTGGGGATTACAGTATGGGATACAGCTGGTATAAGTGAGGTTAATCCAGGCAGCAACTACACACCTTCAATAAAGTCTAAACACTAGCACATTTTTATAACTCTAATATGTATTTTACACACAGGTGAACCAGACTGATTCCAGCTCTGTGTTTGTCGGTATTCAAGTGAGGCACGGGGACCTTGGCATATGCAGGAACCTGCTTTGCTGGCATCACAGAGCAGCGCACGATATTGATATAAATGATGTGGGTTGAGGCTCTACCTAGTTCCCTCAGCCCAGTGGCCAATCATGTAGCTTTATCGTGGTTTCGTCCATAGTGGGAAGAGGGCTTCAGAGCGGAATGACATGTTGGAGTTTAGTTTGATGCGGATAGGTGGCGTGACTGCTCCTGGACTGTTAAGCTTTCATGTCTGGATGCCACGTCTCCAGAAAGATGAGGGGAGAAATAAAGCGTGCCCAGGATCTAGGGGGCTGGAGGGACTATGGAAGAAAGATTGAATTTAATAGGTAGAATATCCCATCATCCTGTGCGAAGTAGGCCCAAATTCTGCTGCCCTAGGTGGAGTGTCCTCCTAGAACTGATAATGGAGTTTGAGAAATAGGGTGTTAAACTGCATCTAAAATAATCCGCATAGAGACAGTAACTGCTTTAAGCAGCCAACTTTCTGAGCAACCTCGTAGATTACTACTTCATTTATTTACTAGGTCCCTGTGGTGCTGACTCAGCATCTCTCCATGCATAAGCTACTGGGCTAAGTTGACAGCATATTGGAATTTAGTTCTGCCAGAATTTCTCAAACCAAACCTCTTCTTGGTGTGGTCAGTGTACGGTTCCACTGTGGGGTTCAGTGAGTTGGGAGCACTCCACCAATCTAACTTCTACTCCCCAAATTTAGGATTGTTTTGCCTCATGATCCCAACAGGGTTGTTTACCACCTGACCCTATTGTAGTTTTACTAACATTTCCTCATGTTTTTCTGATTTCTGTACATACGCACACCACTGAGCGCTGCAGGCTTTTGCACTTATTACTGTGGTTAGATACGTGGCTGCGTGTGTGTGTTCTTCCTGTGACAGCCAGCACAGCAGACCTTGAGTGAATTGCCCAATGATCATACGATCCGTTAAGGTACGAAGGTGCCCAGCCAGCTTTATTGTCGACGAAGCACAGTAGTAGCACCTGGCAGACTCTACGAGGATACTAAGACATGGATGCCCGTGACAAAGGACACAACTCGGTCAGTGCTGGGACTTTCCACTGCCCCCTTGGGTGGCCAAAGATACTCCCTCTGAAACACATCTTTATACCTTGATATAAACAAGTTACGTACTGTCATCCTGATCTTCTCTTGTTTGAAGGGTCAGTGTGTTTCTGTTACCCTTGGGGAATGTTTTTGTACCATCCTTGATAGCGGGATGTTCTGGTACCACTTGATATCAGGATGTGTTTGCATGAGCACTGCTTAGCAATGTGTATTTCTGCAATATCAGCCCTGTTCTTGCCAGATTCTGTGAGCAGGTCCTGCCTCATACCAGGCCTCTAATACAAGAGTTTGTCTCAGGCTGTCTTCCTACTACAAACACTATGTAGGTGTCGCAGCACCATCACAGCTGTGCATCCTTAGGAAGAACCAGGAATTTATAGAGAGGAATTACAGGGCTGGAAACCCGGCCAAGAATGGGTTTGAACTGAGTTTGTCAGTGATAATGCCTCACAATGCCCCCTGCACACACTCTCACTCTCCCAAAAAGCTCCGGATTCTTCCTAGTCTACAGGTGGCTAATATGAGGCAGAGAGGTTCACAGCCTGTTTTCAAAGGTGCTGAGCACTCACAGCTCCTAATTGACTTCAACTGGAGTTGTGGGTGTTCAGCACCTTTGAAAAACAGACCTCTCCACGATCACATAATGAACCGATTAGCAATTTCCAGACCTGCTCAGAGCCATGATCTGTCTAACTCTGTTGGCTGGCACCAGTCCTAGCCAGTGGCAGCTGCTTCAGAGAAAAGAGGAAGAAAGTCCTGCACTTAGGACGGAAGAATCCTATGTACTGCTACAGACTAGGGACCGAATGGCTAGGTAGCAGTTCTGCAGAAAAGGACCTAGGGGTCACAGTGGACGAGAAGCTGGATATGAGTCAACAGTGTGCTCTTGTTGCCAAGGAGGCTAACGGCATTTTGGGCTGTATAAGTAGGGGCATTGCCAGCAGATCGAGGAACGTGATCATTCCCCTTTATTTGACATTGGTGAGGCCTCATCTGGAGTACTGTGTCCAGTTTTGGGCCCCACACTACAAGAAGGATGTGGAAAAATTGGAAAGAGTCCAGCGGAGGGCAACAAAAATGATTAGGGGTCTGGAGCACATGACTTATGAGGAGAGGCTGAGGGAACTGGGATTGTTTAGTCTCCAGAAGAGAACAATGAGGGGGGATTTGATAGCTGCTTTCAGCTACCTGAAGGGGGGTTTCAAAGAGGATGGAGCTCGGCTGTTCTCGGTGGTGGCAGATGACAGAACAAGGAGCAATGGTCTCAAGTTGCAGTGGGGGAGGTCTTGGTTGGATATTAGGAAACACTATTTCACTAGGAGGGCGGTGAAGCACTGGAATGTGTTACCTAGGGAGGTGGAGGAATCTCCTTCCTTGGAGGTTTTTAAGGCCCGGCTTGACAAAGCCCTGGCTGGGATGATTTAGTTGGGAATTGGTCCTGCTTTGATCACGGGGTTGGACTAGATGACCTCCTGAGGTCTCTTCCAACCCTGATATTCTATGTCTAAGGGGTCTGTGAAAGGTGGTCATTCCCACAGACCAGTGGTTTTCGGCCTGTGGACCTCTGGGGAGCCGCAGACTGTCTAAGATTTCCAAAGAAGTCCCCACCTCCCTCTGAAATTTTTTAGGTTGAGAGTCACTGCACTAGACCTCAACAGACCACTGAATATTTGCTGCAGAGCCAGTACCAGGTGTGCACCTTACAGGGCCTGGGGGTGCCATTTATCCAGCATTCAGAGTCAGTGAAATACACTTAGTGACTGGCTTAGTTTAAGCATGAGAGTCCTGTTGGGAGAAGCAGTTGAGCTTCCTGAATGAAACTGGCCAAGATCTCTTGTGATGCATCTTTGGTTCTCCTCTTGTGTGCTCTCAGCCCAGTGCACCCCAACGATCTAGGTTATTTCCGAAATAACCAAGTTCTGTGCCTCCCCAATCCCAGGAACAATAAATATCCAAAGCCAAAAAGAAATTTTTTCAGGCAGTGTCTCCCAGCTTTGAATTATTAGCGCTGTCTGCTAAAAAAATTAATAGTTCCTTTCCTGGGGAATAATTCTTTACATTCCGGGTCTTTCTTTCTGAGCAGCGGAGGAGTTGGAGTTTATAGAGGCCAGCAGTCAAGAATAAAAAGAAATAAAAAAAATATGGTCTTAGGTCAAAGCCTGGTTTAGTCTGTGATCAAAAGAATGTATCTGGTGGAGGTTTAGTATTCGAGTCAAAGCTTGCAGAGCGAGGCAATGGTCGTGGGGAATGGCCTTTGTATAAATGAGAGGTGAATTGATACGGAAATGTGACACAACTTTATTTTGCATAGGGTCTCAAAACGCTTTACAGAGAGAAATGACACATTGCAGAAAAAGAGAGACAGAAGCAAGAAAGATAGCAAGGCTCTTGCAGGTGGCACAAGCTGCAGAGAAGAAGGTTCCTGCTCAGATGCTGGTAAAACTGCAGTGGTGCTAGATGAGTGGGGTGGGGTGGGGAGGGGAGGGGAATTGAGCGAGACAGTCCATGAGGCAGGGTTTAAAAAAACCAAGGGGCAGTTCTGGTTGGCTCAGCCCCACAGGCGTACTCAAACGATGCAACTCGACTCAGGATGTCACTGAGGCCCAAAACTTAGCAAGATTTTAAAGGGGATTGGCTAGTTATACAGGTAATAGACTATCCAGAGTTAATGTTAACCTTTGGAAGGGGATATTCAATCCCATGCTGCAGGGCTCAAGCCAAATTCTTAACCATCCAATCCCTAGAAGGTTCTTGCACTTCTTTTGTAGCATCTGGTACTTGCCACTGTCAGAGACAGGCTACTGGGAAGTCAATCTCAGTTGATCAATGTTGTAAATATATTAGGGAATGCAGGACCGTGGTTTTGCATCTCATCTGTATGATAGCACCACACAGCAGTGTGGTTGTGGCTACACAGAGCTCCCTAATGCCATGCAGGGTGGGTTGAGTGTTAAAAATCCCACAGAGCTTTTGCAAGCGTTAGCAGCATTAATGTAGCTCTCCTGGTCAAATTCCAACTCCAGTTGTACTCTGTGTCTCTGCTGTTTCATTTGGGTATGAGATTCTTCTGTGTTTTCTTGTTCTACACTCCAGTGTTGCAATGTGCAGTTAAACAGCTACCACGTACCAGTCCAGAGGTGGGTGCATTTCAGTAATGGGCAAATAGTTCTTAATCTGTAACCTTTATATCAATTTGTAAGGTCCTTTGGTAGCCCTAATGGTTGAATGGTGCTTTAAAGAAAACCTGCTATTAAATAATGTAAACATCTAAAGTCAGAAGCATAATGTTTACTTTATATGTCTTTAAGACTTGTCATAATCCATAAGATTGGTTATATAAAGCATTCCCAGGTGTCCCTACAAAAACATTCTCAGGGGCGCCATGCCTGCAAGAGTGAGCATACTTCTGCTTACTCCTTTCCTGAGATCAGCCAGTCTGTGGAAATTTACGAGGGTCTCTCTACCCTGTGCACTGTTCCCTGTTCTGTGCTGATTCCTGTTCTCAGGATCCTTATGAAAACTTCCCATGCTCTGGCAGGTCCCACATATAGAGCAGACAGGATTGGGGGTGGGGGCGAAGGAGATGAGTTTGGGGGGGGGGGAGTACTATGTGAACCCACCACAATCCAAAACCCAGCTGGGGGAGGTCAAATTTGTGGCTGCCGAACAGATTGACAGTGTCCCTTTAAGGGATCATAAAGCAAAACTTGGCGTTTTCACCCCCAGTGCACTGGGGTACGTGACCACAGAGCGCCTGTGCATGACCCCTCCAGATTAGCCAGCTGGCAGAGGGAAGCAGCTACTGGAAGGCCAATGAGTTTGCAAGCATCGTAAACCCTCTTGGTATAACCATCAGCCAGTGAAGTACTGCCTCTTTCTGGGGCCAGACTCGGCTCCTCATCCCTCTTCAGTTACGTTGTTGTTGAACGGACTCCCGCTGGAACGGAGCAAACAGCGGCTTTTCCCTCCAGCGGGAGTGCGATCTCTAAACGGAATGTGGTGTGAGCTCACTGCTGCCGCACGGATTCACCCGATCACAGCCAACCCCTCCAGCAGAACAGAGTCCTATCTTCTCATCTCCATCCTGCTGGGCCACCTTACGTATGGGCACCACTGGGAGCAGTAATACCAGTACTTCACATTGCCACAGTTCCAGCCATCCCGGGCTCCCCAAGGGCTCTCCCAGCTGCAGTGACCTTAGCCCCATAACACTCCTGTGAGAGAGCCCAGGGTGTTTTACAGATGGGGAAACTGAGGCCCGGCGTTTTGTCCTAGCTCAGGGGTAGGCAACCTATGGCACACGTGCCGAAGGCGGCACGCGAGCTGATTTTCAGTGGCACTCACACTGCCCGGGTCCTGGCCACCGGTCCGGGGGGCTCTGCATTTTAATTTAATTTTAAATGAAGCTTCTTAAACATTTTTAAAACCTTATTTACTTTACATACAACAGTAGTTTAGTTCTATATTATAGACTTCTAGAAAGAGACCTTCTAAAAACGTTCAAATGTCTGACTGGCACATGAAACCTTACATTAGAGTGAATAAGTGAAGACTTGGCACCCCACTTCTGAAAGGTGGCCGACCCCTGTCCTAGCTCATAGAGCGACGAAGTCACAGAGCCAGGAGGAGAACCCAGATCCCCCATTCCCTTGTCTTTAGACTCAAGGCCACTCTTCTTCTCCCTAAAGATGCCAATGCTATTTACTAAAGGAAGGGAGAGCAGCCAAGTCCAACAGTTCCCTTCATTTCACTGACATTCACTGGGCCTCTGTTCCTGTAACCTTCCCTTCTCCCACCTCCTCAGCATTCTGCTTGTCCGCTGCGTAGGCTGGTTCTTCCCTTCTCTGCCTCGCCGCTGCGGGTTCCTTTCTCCCGGGGTCAAAGCCCTGGCGGCAGGGGAAGGGGGCTACAGTGAAGTATTGGCCTTGATACTGTAGATCTGCATGTTACACTGCTCATCTACCACGGTGCCGGGGGAAGCAGAGCAACGGGGGAAGCTGAGACGGAGACAGCAGGCGGCCGCGGTTGGGGGCTGCTGGAAAGCATGGCGTACAGAGCCAGGACAACGCAGAAACCACGGTGCTGTCGTTATCTGATTGATCTCCGGCGTAGCTAAAGATACAAGTCTCCAGAAGCTCTAGCTCTGGCCGTATACAGAGAGCGGGAAGAGACTGAGACAGCAAAGGTGACTGTTTAGCTACTGCCCCCGCTCAGCATGCCCAGCAGTCCGAGGTTTCCTCCTTCCCCTCGCCGCTCCCCCGTCTCTTCTCTTTCACCGTCGGACAGAAGAGGCCACTTACCAGGAAAACTCATTAGGGGCCCAGCGGGGTAATAACTTTTTGGGTTTTATTGAGAGGAAATAAAATACTATCAGTATGACGTTTCACCAGATACCCCCTCCTTCCCCAACATAGCTGCTAAATCAACTGAGTCCACGTAGAAAGGACCTTTTTTCTTTGTGAAGCCAGCTGGGTGCGCTGAGGCACGAGCGAGGCGGTGGAACTGCGCTGTGTGGCCGTTTGGTTTTTAAATCACCAGCTAGCATCAAAGCCGTTACGTTCCTGGGGTACATTCTTACATGGATCTAACTGTCCACAGGCAGCCAGGGCCTGTGATCAGCGGTAGGATGGCAACTGGCTGCAGATCCACTCCGGCGGTAAAGTTAAAACTCCTGCATCCTATGGAGCTGAGACGGTGGGTAATACTAATCCTCCTGGATTCCTATAGCGCTGCCTGGAAGGGTCTTAAAGTCCTTTACAGGCTTTGCTACTGGCTAGCACTTTTACTAGCTACAAATTGACCTAAAACTAGAAACCTTCACCCTCCCCTCCCGCCCTCCCCCACCCTGTTCCTGGAAACTTCTGCAAGAGTCCTGCATGCAGGTTTTGCCAGGGTCAGGCTCTGTATAGACAGTAATTACTGTATTTACCACTGAGTTCCAACCTCTTCTGCGGCAGCACGCAGCACCTGTTTAACAGCATCAGTAGTAATAGCCGGGAGGCTGTTCCGTGAAATTGAAAGGTGGCAAACTCAACTGACAAAAGGAAATACTTTTGACATGATGTGTAATTAGCCTTTGGAACTCAAGGCCACTGGACGTTGTTGAGGCCAAGAATTTAGTTTATATGGATAACAAGAATATCCAGCATTCTAACAGTTAATGCTAACACGAGGGGAAAGTTTTGGAAGGGATAGAAAACCTCACGCTTTCAGGCGGTAGGATGGGACTTTAATGGGGTTGCAGGGGCAGATTACCTTACATCTGCTACTGTGGGGTTTCTGCCCCTTCCTGTGGAATATCAGGTGCTGCCCCCTATTGGAAACAGGTTACTAGGATAGATGGACCTTGGGTCTGTTCCAGTCTGGCACGTCCTACGTTCTTATATAGAGCTTCTCAGCTGCAGAAGGCTTGTAAAATGAAAAGCTTCACCACCACTGTGGGGTAATAGATGAGTTCTACCTCTGCTTTACACCTGGAGAAACTGAGGCATGGACCAATGTTCTGGTCCATCTGAGGCTGCTCCTGGAATCTGGGGCAGAACTAGGATTAATTCTTAGGCCTGGTTTTTTTTTTTAGACTAACTCAGTTGTGTCCTTGCTGGGACAAAGCTTTAGTGGGGCAAGTGCTGACTGCATTACCCAATGAATCTCAGGAAGGCGATTCCCCAACGCAGAGCAAACCGCCGCCTGGCTAGTTCTGGGCCTGTTAATACAGCCCTATTAATCGTGTGTCCTTGGAGAGCTACAGATGAAAAGCTCTATATAAGAGCTAGGTAGTATTACTGTTTTCAGTGTCATGATCTATTGCCTCTGTCCATCTTAAACAGGAGTTTATTCAAGAAAACAGCGACCCGCTTCCCCGCCGCTTGAGTCCCTGCCTTGTTTACCAGGGACAACACCTTGCCTGGGACGGTGTACACCATGCTGCGTCCCTTCGTGGCTGAACAGCATGCTGCAAGTAAACCCCGCTGCATGCACAATGCACCAAGTACCGAACCCCATTTCAAACGGCAAGAGACACACTTTTCCCTTCTGAGGCCAAGCCTGATTTCCTTGTTTTGCATTTAGCCGCAGGTGTGTGTTCTGTAAGCTCCCTCTCCTAATCTGGCTCCTGCATGCAGTCCCCGCTGCTATGTCACGTGCTCAAAAAGTGACTTTTCAATCCTGCGGAACTTCCTTGTGAACTTTGTTCCCCTACCCAAGGGAAAGAGACTCCATCCAGGCCAAATTTCAAACTCTGAATAAGTCTTTAAGGTGGGGAAACTGAGGCACAGAGCACATTCAAATGGGACATTTATAGGGAGAATGGCAACATCTTTTGATTTTTATTTAGATATCGATTATATTTGAATTTGTCCTATCACACACACTGCACTCTCCCCTATTAAAACACGTATGCATTTGAAGCCAATCTTTAACTAGCAGAGATCCGGATGAGGTCTAATGTTGAGAAGTTGGGGGGCAACTTTGCTACTGCAGGGTTCTCACACCCTCTTACACACCTGGTGCGGAGGGCTGTGTAAGGTGGGACGTGCTGGACTACGTGGATGTTGGATCTGAGCCCATCTGGCAAGTCCCACATGAATATCTACAACTCCATTCCAGCTAGACAGGAGCCAACATGGGAACCTTTTAGCCCCCAAAGTTGAATGTGTTGGACGTGTGTGAAAATCGGGCGAAATGGAAACATTGGTTGTGTGCAGTTGGGGGTTTGGACAAAAGCTAAAATGCCTCCATCCTGGGGCCTGGGAGGGATATTGAGCAGAAGTGTCTTGTTCTAGGGTTGTGTGGTAAACCCAGCCACGTACCCTGGGCCCGAGGAAACCGGCCCAGTCCCGGCCGAGCCCGGCTAAGCGAGCGCGGCCTGAGGGAGGCGTCGCCAGGGCTGGGCTCTCCAGAGCCCGCTGGGAACGGACAGTGGCTCCTGCCTGCACCTGCCGGGCACGGCGAGGGCTGAGACCCCCCGGCTGGCTGGGGGTTACCCAGAGACAAGCTCCCTGGGGCCAGGACCGGCCCCAGCTTGCCAAGCAGGTGCTTGGGGCAGCCGCTCGGGAGAGGGGCGACACATCCAGCTATTCGGTGGCAATTCGGTGGACAGTCCCCCACTCCCGCTCGGAGCGAAGGACCTTCTGCCGAATTGCCACCGCAGATCGCGATCGTGGCTTTTTTTTTTGGCTGCTTGGGGGGGCCAAAACCCTGGAGCCGGCCCTGGCTGGGGGGCAGGCGCTGCCCTAGAGGAGGCGGCACCAGGGCCCCCTGGGGCGGCGAGGGGCGGGCCGGGCGCAGGGAGGAAGCGGGCGGCTCCTCCGGCTCTGGGCAGGGCCGATCCGCCTCCTGCATCCGCCCCTTGCCTAGCCCGGCCTTCCGCCGCAGCCATGGCCGCCTTCCTGGAGCTGGAGAGCCGGGCGGCCGGGGCCGGGGCCGGGCTCTGCCTCGGCAACTTCGTCTTCGGTGAGTGAGGCTGGGGGCGCACGTGGGGGGCTGGGGAGTGCGGGAGGGGGCCGGGAGCGCACGTGGGGAGCTGGGGCCGCTAGGAGTAGGGCGGGGACTCCACACGTGGGGGGCGCACACGTGGGGCCCTGGGAGCGCACTCGTGGGGGGCTGGGGCCGCTAATAGTGGGGTGGGGAGCGCACACGTGGGGGGCTGGAGCCTAGTAGTGGGGTGGGGAGCGCACGTGGGGTGGGGAGCGCACACGTGGGGAGCCGGCCTGCAGCTGGGAGTGCACATGGGGGAGGGGAGAAGCTCTGGGTCTGTGTGTTTGGGGCGGGGAATCAGAGTTGGGGGGCAGGGGTTTGGAGGGGGGTTCTGGTTGGGGGGATGGGAGGCGTTGGGGGCAGTGTTCCCTCTAACTTTTCCCACCCATTTGGGGCATGAATTTGATGTGCCCCAATAAGGAGGTGAGGTGGGACACATCACCTTCATATCGTGCATAACAAAATCCATTGGGGGGGGGCCCGAGGGGTTCGGAGTGGGGGAGGGGGTTAGGGCTGGGGCAGAGGGATGAAGTGCAGGGGTGAGGGCTCTGGAGTGGGGCTGGGGATGAGGGATTTGGGGTGCAGGAGGGGGCCCCAGGCCCGGGCTGAGGAGTTCGGAGTGCTGGAAGGGGATCAGGGCTGGGACAGGGGGTTGGGGGAGGGGGAGTGCTCTGGCTCGGGGGGGCGGCTCTGGGGTGGAGCCAGGGATGAGGGGCAGAGGGTTGGGTGCAGGGGGTGAGGGCTCTGACTGGAGGTGTGGGGGTCCGGGCTGGGGCCGGGCCACGCCGCTGCGGCAGGTTGGGGGCCGGGGGAGGGACGCCCTCTCAGCAGGTCCCCAGGCGGGGTTCCCTGGGTGCCTGGGCAGCGGTAAATAGGCTGGGGGTGATGTATTTAGTGTGGGACAGGGAAGGCAGCAGGTCAGGGTGGGGAAGAGGGTGAGTGTCTGGGGGCAGGGAGGACTGGGGGTTCGTGGGGGCTGGGGTATAGAGGGAGGCCTGGCTGGGGGAGAGGGTCTGTGCTGGGGACACTGTGACGGGCCCCATGGGGCGGGGGAGGGATGCAGCTGAGATGGAGGAACTGGGGGGCCAGGCTACAGTGCTGGTGAGTTTGCCCTTAGCTATGAGACCTCAGGTACCGTGTGGTGCCTTTCTCCAGCTGCTCCCAGCCCTGCCATTGCCGTTTGCTCCCTCCCTGATAGCTGGGGGGCTGTCGGGACACACGGCGCTCCCCGCGGCCTGCTGGCCCATTATCTCATCTCAGCCGAGCGCTAGGGGGTGGGCTCTGGAGCTGCCCCACGTGGAGAAACGGCTGGGAGCTGTTTGGAAAAGGAGCCTGGCACTCGGGTGCTGCTGGCCCAGAACCAGGCAGAGCACTGGGGGTCAGTGCATTGCTCTCGTCTCCCAAAGGAGACACAGTGCCACCCTTCCCGGATGGGCTAGGGCTCCTTCTCTGAGCACTGGAATGCAGCTGGCTCTGGGGTGACTCGCAGCCAGCCACCAGCTTCTCCAGCTGGAGCTGCAGGAGGGAATGTCGGGCGGCCAGAGCTTGGGATTCAGCCGGGTCAGCGGCCCCAGTGTCTCCCGATGGCTCTCGAGGGGGAAGTAGCAGCTCCTTTGGTTTTATTGACTTCTCACGTGGATTCCCCAGGCTGCGAGTTGACGGGCAGTACCAGGTCCTATACCTTTAAGGTGGATGAAGATGACGACTCTGAGCACATCCTGGCCCTGTCTATGGTAAGAGGGAACCCTTGCTCTGCGGACAGGACTAACGTCACTTACCTTCTCTGGCTGGCTTCTGCACTGTCCTTCCCTCTCCCCCGCCCGGTCCCTGCTCACCCTCAGGTTCGCGATGGGGCTCCGAAGCACGCAGCAGCGGCTTCTGGTGGAGGCAGGACGTGGGCCGAGAGGAGCCGTTGCTCTGTGTCTTAATGACGCTCCTACGCAAAACGAACGCAGCTCACGTTCAGGGCCTGCTTCTTCTACAGGAGAGTGCTGCTGCTCGGGCAGAACGGGCCGCCACGGGCGGATCCTTCAGCCGCTGCTGGCTCGGGCTGGGGACCGGGCCTGGAAGCGGTGTCTGAGCGCGGCGCACGGTCTGCCCGGCGGTCCGGAGAGAGCGGTGCGAGGGGGGGAGCTGGGGGGAGCAATCACATGACGCAGTGCAGTCTGCTTGATTTATCTGCGCCCCTCGTTCCTGGGGCGTGTGCTAGTGGTTAGAGCAAGCTCAGCGCCTGGGTTCTGCTCTGAGCTCTGCCTGTGAGTTCCTGCCCGTCCTTGGGCAAGTCACTTCACCGAGGAATTGCCAGGCCGGCACTGTCTCTGCTCCAGCGTCCTCTCTCTTGCCAGGTGTCGGCACCAGCTTCCTCAGAGGAAGGTGCAAGAACCCCGTAGTGGACCGTGCTGCTGCGGGAAGTCCCCAGCTCACCCGGTCAGTTGGTGGTTGGCTCGTGCCCTGGGGCAGTGTCCCAGCCACAGGCCTCTCCAATGTCACGGTGGCTGCTTGCACCATCCATGGACTGCTCTGATCCTGGGGTTGGTCCAGGCGCGAGCCGTCCTTGGGAGGCAGACCTTGGTTGGATGCACCGTCTCCCCTTGAGGTGGCCGCCCCTATTAACCCCTCGCTCTGCTCCCTTCCAGGTGTGCCTGACAGACGGCGCAAAGGACGAATGCAACGTGGTGGAAGTCGTGGGGCGTGACCGTCAGAACCAGGAGATTGCTGTGCCGGTGGCCAATCTGAAGCTGTCGTGCCAGCCCGCGGTAAAAGGACCTCGTGGGGCGACCCCTGCGGGGGCTGGGGGTTTGGGGGTGTGTGTAACCCTTGGGTTTGTTCTCTAGCTTTTACCCAGCATGCCCGGTTGTGCTCACTGCCGCCCTCTGCTGGACAGAATCGGACCTGCTCAGTTATTTGTGTATGACCCTGTAGTGACTGCTGCCCACGGAGAATATAAACCTTAGTGCTAGTGCAGCGGGTGGGAATCCCCTTCCCCTCCGGTGCTGCAGCCCAAAGCCCTGGTTCCCCCGTGTCTGGTTTAGCTGGTGGCTGTGCTCCCTGCCTGCATCAGAGGAGAGGTTGCCCCAGACCAGAGCTGGGGGGAGCCCGGGGCTGGGTTAGCAGGGAGCTGGCGGGTCGGGGTTGAGAGGCACCGGCAGGGCTGTGTGTGGGGGAATTGGCCGGACTTCAACGTTCTGTCCCTGCATCGTGGTTCCTCGGTCACTGAAATTCACCCCGCCCCTAATGCCATGGCTGCAGGGTGCCCTCGTTGGCTGGCTCTGCTGCCCCCTTGGGAGCTGCGGGGGCCTGGGCAGGAAGCATCACGTGGTTCGGGGCCAGCCAAGAGCCCTTCTTGCGGTGGGGGAGCCCCAGGCTCGGGCCCTGCCGCTGACTCTGCCGCTTCTCGCTGTCTCTTCCCAGCTCAGCCTGGACAACTTCCAGCTCCAACCACCTGTGACCTTCCAACTGAAATCCGGCTCCGGCCCCGTGCACCTCTCCGGACGGCACCACATCAGTAAGGAGCCGGGGGGCGGTGCTTGGCACGGAAGGGGACACGGCCCAGGGGGAAATGCTGACCGGGGGCTCTGTCCAGGCAGCGGGTTCCTTCAGGGGAGGCCCGGGGGCGGAGATTGGGAGGAATTTCCCACCTGCAGGGAGGTCACTGCCTGAACAGGTGACATGCCTGGGCTGTGTCTGCAGAGGAGGGTCTGATGCCTGAGTTCTGTTATCTACCCCAACCAGCTCCCACTCTGCCTGGCTGAGCACGTGGGTCAGTTGAGCAGCTGGCCCCATAACCGTGCCCCAGAGCTGCCCCCCTGGGCTGCTCCCTGAGCACTCGGGCTGGTTGGGTGGTGTCCGGGGCAGCTGGCCCTGGCCCCTCACTTTCTCCCTGTGGGCGCGTCCCAGCCGTGGGCAGCGAGGAGGTCGGGGGTAGCGGAGGCGTGAGAACGCCCCTGTGTCTGAAAGGCCCGGCGCACAGAGAGCGTGACAAGGGCCTGTCCGTGTGTCCCAGTGCACAGGAGAGCGCTGTCTGAGGAAGAGGAGAACGAGGAAGAGGAGGAAGAAGAGCTCACCCCCATCATGCCGGCCAAGAAGCACCGAAGGAGGCAGTAGCTGAGAGGTACAGGGGATGGGGGTACCCTGGACCTAGCCCCTGGGGAGCTGTGCAGCGTCGTGGCATTGTGAGGCCCCATGTTCCAGGCCAGGGAAGCGGCTTCCAGCTGGGGTTGGGCTGCTCCCAGAGACCCGATGGAAGAGCTCATTTTGGGGGTGAGGAGGGGGGTCCTGTCAGCCCCTTCCATTGAGGGGTTGCAGTCGGGTGAGCTTGGGCTGAGCTCTGGTTCAAAGCACCGAGAGCAAGATGGGCGGCGTTCGCCCCCTGCCCTGAATGGGAGCAGCGGCCGGTCCTGCCTGGTGGGGGATGAGCTGCCGGTCTCACCTCTGTCTTTATCCCCAGGTGCTGCCCTGGCTCCGGCTGGAGCCCTGCCCCGGACGGCTGTTCTCCTGGGACTCCTCTGGTTTACGTGGCAGTTTGCTGTTTGGTTGTTGCTGTCGGGTTTTGGGGGGCTCCCTCCCATTATGGGGATGCACGGGGGCCATGGAGGCTGATATTGGGGAGATGCACGGGGCCCTGAGTGTGCTGGGGGTGCTCCGCTCTTTGCACTGACATTGCCAGCGCCTGAGGGCGAGCCAGCAAAGCGATCAGTGTCACGCTCTGCCAACCCCGCGCCGCTCAGGAGAGGGAATTTCTGGGGCTTGTTCCCTGTTTCCTTACTCTGCGAACCAGCCCCTTGGTTGGTCCGGCTGGGCTCTGCTCCGTTGCACCCTCTGAGATGCCAGGCTGCTGTCTGCCAACGGACCTCACGCTTGAGCTGGGAGAGTGCAGATAGAGCAGTCAGTTTCGCACGCTGATTCTGGGGGTGCCTAGTGCTGAGTGGGGCGGTGGCATCTCTCTTTCCCCATGTCAGAGTTTCTATGCAGGGGGGTGTTAAGCCCTTTTTTAATATTTGCTGCCTTTACACATGGAAGTTTTAGGGGGAACCTTGTCCCCACGCCCCAGAACCCCGGGCTCCTTTCCCCAGTGCAATATTTCGGGTGAGCTGGGTGTGCATATGATATCTTTGACCTTGGCATCCAAGATCAGATGGCCGGGTCTGGGCTGCCTTTGAGTTCCCCCCCTGCCCCTGCTGGACGGTGGTTCCCCAGCCAAACCCCACCTCTGTAAAGGGCTATTTGCACCTTGCAATAAACGTTTCNCAAAACCAGGGAGCTTTGGGGGGGGGGCGCGGGGGGGGACCTCCCCCCCCCCCCCCCCCCCCCCCCGCTGCAGGGTCTGCCCTGGCAGAGCCACGTGCTTGTCTTTCCCGACACCTGCTTGTTGTGTCCTCACTCAGTGGAGACGCCGGGACGCTCCTGACTTGGCCCCGGGGCTCCCCGAGGGTCACTGGTCCTTCCTCCAGGCCTGGCCTGTGCATGCAGCCTCCACAACGCTCCCACCTGCGGCCGGGCATGGGAGCGAGAGGTCAGAGGCGGAAGGGGCCGTGTCTCCTATGGCGGCGCAGAGCAGTAACCCAGCGTTGCCCATCTGACCCCTCAGAGTAGTTGTTAATGACGCTCCCTGGCTTGGGCTGTGCCCATCTAGGCCAGTCCTGAAGGAGCAGCCCTGCACTGGTGGCGGGGGAAAGGGCCCCACCGGATCATCCCTCTCCCCCTCCCCTGGTTCCACGCAGCAGCACCATCCCCGCCGCGGGGGAGAGGTAAGATCTGCAGGAGAGATCTCCGCTGAAAGGGGAGGGCAGCTGGTCCAGAGTTAGAACTGCGCTTTGCTGGGAAACCCCTCTGGATCCAGCGGTGTGTGTGTGTGTGGGGGGGGGGCTTGCCCCTCTGTGCGCTGGGGTTGGCTGCGCTTTAAAACCCACCAACCTGTCCCCAGCCTCTGCCCATCAGCTCCAGCAGCCCCCCTCCAGGGCTGGGACCAGCTGGTGCAGAGGAAGGGGCGACACCCCCCCTAGTGGACAATGGCAGAGCAACCTGCCCAGGTGGGAGTTAATCATAGAAGATCAGGGTTGGAAGGGACCTCAGGAGGCATCTAGTCCAACCCCCTGCTCAAAGCAGGACAAAGCCCCAACTAAATCCCCAAATGGCCCCCTCAAGGATTGAGCTCACAACCTTGGGTTTAGCAGGCCAATGCTCAAACCACTTTCCGAGCACCCTGTGAAGCAGGAGCGTTTATACCTCTTGTCCTCCCCCTGTATTCGGATGTTCCTCATCCTTAGGGACGTCCTGCCCTTTCACTGAATCCTTCTACACTCGACATCCATGACATCTTGCGGCAGGGAATTCCACGGGCTAACTGTCTTCAGTTTCCTTTTATCGGTTCAGAACGTTGCCTTTCACCGTCGTTGAATGTCTCTCTGCTTTTCCGTCCTGGGGGCGGGTGGCTGGAGGTGCCCCTTTGCTCCCCCCTCGGTGCGCTCTGTGTGCCTGAGTCATGGCCCCACTCCAGGCTAAACTCAAACAACCGAACAGAGTTTGCTCAGGGTTTCCAACAAGGAGGGAGACTCCAGAGCCCAGCCGGACCCGAAGAGGAACCGTGGAGACCTGGCGGGGTGGAAGTGGTGAAGCATTTCCTGCTGGCAGACGCTGTGCTGGAGCAGACGTGGGGAATGGGCTTCGGCAATGGTACACCCCTTGGAGCAGTAATGCCGCACTGGCAGGAGGTGTGGGTAAGGAATTAGAGCTTGCTCCAACCCTCCCACCCCCCGGACAAAGGCCAAGACCCCCAGGTAGCCTCCACGCTGCCCACTCTGCTTCTAGCAGCACCAAGGGGCTGTGTCTGGCTGGGGCTGACCTTAGTGCAGGGCTAGTAAGAGCACCTGATCCTTCCGAGAGGCTACCGTGACCTCTGTGCCCGGGCTCTCAGCAGCCACTGTTCTGGTGTGTATTGTGGTAGTGCCTAGAGTATTGGTCAGCGTGGGAGGCCGTGGTCTCTGCTCCCCAGCAGCCGATCGGGCAGGGGCGGGACAATGAGGTGATTTTGTGGGCATTTATGGGGAGCAGGGCGACAGCACAAAGGGGCGTGCTTGGAAATGTGACAAGCGAGGCTGGTGTTGCGGGCCAATGGGAGGTGGGAAACGACATGGGATAGTGAACGAGAGGACAGACCGGGGCAGCGGGGGAGGTGAAGAAGGGCCAGGCAAGTAGTTTGTGGTTGGTGCAATAGAGAAGGGGGAGCCCTGGAGCGACTCAGGTGGGCTAGGAGAATGATCTTTGCAGCAGCAGCAGCATTCTGCCGTGGCAGAAATGGCGACGCGAGAGAACTCCTGGGCGGCTGCACGGGACAGGCTGTCCCTGAGGGAAGTTGTGCAACCCATCTGATAAATCTGTACCAACCAGGACCGGCTTAGCTAGAGGGGCTGCTCCAGGGGACAGGGGCACTGGAAAGAAGGGGGTGCTGCAGGGCAGGACTGAAGTGTATTAACTCAGCTGGGTGTGGAAAAGAGCAACAAAAATGATTGTTGGTGTGGAACGGGTTCTGTATGAGGAGAGATTAATAACACTGCGACTTTTCAGCTTGGAAAAGAGACGACTAAGGGGGGATATGATTGAGGTCTGTAAAATCACGACTGGTGTGGAGAAAGTAAATCAGGAAGTGTTATTTACTCCTTCCCATAAACACAAGAACTAGGGGGTCACCCAATTAAATTAATAGGCAGCAGGACAAACAAAAGGAAGTATTTTTTCACACAATGCACAGTCAACCAGTGGAACTCCTTGCCACAGGATGTTGTGAAGGCCAAGACTATAACAGGGTTCAAAAAAGAACTAGATCAGTTCATGGAGGTTAGGTCCATCAATGCCTATTGGACAGGGATGGTGTCCCCAGCCTGTTTGCCAGAAGCTGGGAATGGATCACTTGATGATTCCCTGTTCTGTTCATTCCCTCTGGGGCACCTGGTATTGGCCACTGTCGGTGGACAGGACACTGGGCTAGATGGACCTTTGGTCTGACCCAGTCTGGCTGTTCTTATGTGTGGCGGAGCCCCAGGGTGGCCAGCTGTGTAAGGAAACCTGGACTCACATGGTCAATGGCTCCTGTCCTAGCACCCTGATCTCTCTCTGCAGCAGGGGGTGGGGCCGCAGCTGGGCAGGAGAATGCAGAGATGTGGGTGTCATCACCATTGTACCGAGGGAAACTGAGGCACGAGCAGGTGGCGTCACGGAGACAGAGTGGGGGACCAAGGGACCTGGCTCTAAGTGGCTGGTTTCAGTGGCGGGATTCTGCGTGGACCCCGACTTCCATCCAGGCTAGTAACGTGGATTCCTCCGTTACCTTCATGCCCTGAGCGGGAGCACAGTTCTGGGCTTCTGCAGTCCTTGGGCTGCCCCTTCTGTGCTGGCTGGGGGCTGCTCGGGCCCAGGCGCTGCACGGGACAATCTGCTTTCCCCGGCCATGCGGGCCAGTCTGGCTTGTATTCCAGGGCTGCGAAGAACAGGAGTTCTGCCGTGTAGCCACCAGGTGGCAGCCTGGCAGCACCAGGGCTCTGAAGGTGTTGGGGGGGGGGGGGGGGGGGGGGACGGTGCACCTGTTTTACCTGCCAGGGGAGACCTGTGGCAGCTCCACAGTGCGGCCACAGGCCTGGGCCCAGCGCTCGGCCTGGGGGTGGGGAAGGGACATCCCCGCTGGGCACCACGGGCTCCTTGTCTCGCTCCCTTGTACCTCCCCCCTCAGGGGGATGGGGCCCTGTCTGCAGCAAGTTACCCTGGAAGTTGATCAGGGTTGGAGCTGAGACCCGACCCCCATCCCCTGGGCCCAAACACCCTGGACTTTATGGGTGCTTGGAAGAGAAACCTGAGTCTGCATCCGAAGTTTGCAGCTGGTTCCCCTCCCCAGAATGGGTCGATGCAAACCCTGGGATCCAGCCACCCATGTGGTCTCTGGGGCACTTGAAATCTGCAGCCGTGTTTTGCAGCTGGGGCCTGTCTCCACCCCGGGGGTCTCCTCACCCCTCTCTTTGCAGTAGCTGGGGCTGGCCCCTGTCACAGATGCACCCCGCAGCGGAGCTGAGCTGGGGGATTCCCGGGCTTTAAAGGCTGGAGAGCAAAGCAGGGGACTGAAGATGAAATTGACTCTGAACAAGAGGGCAAATGAGGAGGCTGTTCGTGGCCGGCTCCGAGGGAAATGCAGCATCAGTCATGCCAGGTGATTTCTGTCACAGAGCTCAGATAAAATCAGAGGTGCCCCCAGGCAGCCCAGCGCCATGGCTCTGATGGGAGCGATTGTGCCAGTGAGACGTGGCTGGCCGGGCCGGAGAGGAGAGGTCGTTGAGGCCCGTGTTTGGCCAGCAGTGGGCTGGCCTGGCTTGCACGCCTCAGCGCTGTGTCTCACCCATGAGCTCCGCTTTCTGCAACACCGCTCGTACCACAGCCACATGGACTCCTAGAATCCAAGGCCAGAAGGGACCACTGTGATCGGACTTATCCAGGGGGTCAGGACTGCCCCAAAATAATCCCTAGGGCACATCTGTTAGAAGAACAGCCAACCTTGATTTTAAAAACTGGTGTTGATGGAGAATCCACCACAACCATTGATGCGAGGTTCATTTCTCTCACCATTCAAAATGTCCACCTTATTTCCAGTCTGAATTTGTCTGGCTTCAACTTCCAGCCTTGGATTGTTCAGCTCACCCATTAGACCTTCCTCGGCTGGAGTGAAGAGCCCATCATTAGATATTTTTTTCCCCAGGCAGGTACTTACAGACTGGGATCAGGTCACCCCTTCACCTTCTCTCTGTTCAGCTAAATAGATCGAGCTCCTTGAGCTGGCACTATGGAAGGTTTTCCAATCCTTCTATCAGTCCCATGGCTCTTCTCTGACCAGGGCCGGCTCTAGGCACCAGCAGGACCAGGTCCACCAGGTGCTTGGGGCGGCAAATTTGCAGGGGCACAAGAATCCAGCATGAGAGCTGAGAACCAAGAGGGGCCCCTGGGAGCTGTAGTTCCTTGGTTAGCTCCCTGCCTCTAGAGCCAGCCCTGGAGCAGGGAAAGAACTACATTTCCCAGCATTCCCTTGGCTGCAATTAACAGGAAAGGGAGGGGGAAGGAGTGTGGAACTGAACCTCATGCTGCAGCTTGCTGTGAATGGTAGGGACAGAGCCAGTTCTGCCCCCCCACCCCAGCCCTGGGCTCCCCCCGCACCCCTGTGTTGCCCCAGCCCTGGGCTCTCCCTCCACCCGCACCCCCTGCTGCCCCAGCTCTGGGCTCTCCCCCGCCCACACCCTCTGCTGCCCCAGCTCTGCCCCCACCCGCACCCTCCTGCTGCCCCAGCCCTGGGCTCTCCCCCGCCCACACCCCCTGCTGCCCCAG